>NC_058194.1:26472673-26775703 GCF_907165205.1 Coccinella septempunctata
GAAGAACGTGGAAGTAGATTTTTTTATTGGTACATTGAATTGAAAAAATACATGAATTCACTATGTGTGTGAAGCTGGCCCAGCCTAGCAGTTTCGTGTTTTTGCATGTTTTTTTATATAGTTGAGCTACATTTGTGCTGATTGAAATGTACTGATTTTTCTGATCCATCATTTGAAGGAAAAGTTGAAAGTGTTTTCTGAAAATTCCAACGTCACAAGTTAGCACACGTGTAGCACAATTGTTCACATATGTTTTCATTGAGAAAAAACGAGTGCTGGGCTAACTTTTTTTTTTAATTTCGAGATTTCCCGGAAAATCTGACAAATTTTCGAGAAAATATTTACGGCACAAGTCACCACAAATGTAGCACAAATTTTTTCACTAATTTTTGGGAAGGAAAAACAAAAGTGCTGGCTAACTTTTTTCTTCATTTTCGATTTTCCGGGAAATAAGAGGGACTTTTGCAAAAATTCGAACGGCACAACACTGTACATGCATAGCACAACCTGTTTCAGTTGCCAAAACTCATTTTTTCGATAAGTGCTGGGCTGGACCATTCAATACATTTTGTGAAATATTTTGAGAACAGTGTGGAATAAAGAAAAAATTTCAACGGCACAAAGAAGCATAAACCTTGCTGGGCCAACTTCACACACATGAATTCACCACAGCCGATTGAACAAAAACAATATAAGAAAACCCGTCAGAAATACCCTTTATAAAGATGGCCATAGACGATTCTACGGCCATAATGTAATCTTTATGGTTCCTGCCCTTGAGAACAAAAGAAAAACTCAAGTCGGAAAAAATACTTGTGACATATACTAAATGTAGTAAAACTAGTTTGGGCCGGCCGAATGGCATACAACAAAATATGGATTCACTTCTTCAACTTTTCCCGATTTTAGGCTAATTATCATATAAGTTGAGGAAGTGAAGTTACAATTATTTCGCTATGGATCGAAAGTCCTATGCTTTGGCATTTTATACGTATCTACAGCATTTTATGTGGAATCTTTTTCACGTCGTGATTCTCAGAATGTCCAATATATACTTGCAAGAAATTATTCACGTAACTCTGCTGGCGGGAAAATTTCTCATTTTTAACACCCCATATATCAGAATGGCTGCATATTTGACATCATGTGTCTTCACGGAAAAGTTACGTTCTTGGACAAGGAATCAACTCCTGTAGTTTGCAACATCATTAGTAAACCCCCCTGTATTATTTGAAACAAACACCCTGGATATCTTCAATTGAAAATATTCCTGCAGAAGCCCTCACCTGAGATCCATGTCCCCCGCCATCCCCCTCGATCTGTACGCCTCTGACCTGTCATCCCAATTTAATAATAGACCATCGACAAAAAATATATGATCGCGACCAAAAGACTATAATTATACGTAAACATGGCGTCCTCACATATTGAAATGGGTCTACTTGGTGCGCACTCCCGACAGTCTCAAGAGAGAAAGCTGCAGGTAACGGCATCGAGAGAGCACTTTAATGCCAGGGTAGTCCGCTCGGTTATAAATCACCCTGGATGGTACACACAAGAATGCAGGACTTCCTCGGACATGTAGGCATACTTTGAAATATGAGCTCCGGTACTGCGGTATAATTTTCTGACTAATGTTATGGAATACTTGAAATATATGGCAGTAATTAGTGGTGTGCAATTTGGTGGTATATCAGGGAACATGATATATACACGGATATGGATGGCGAATTCGATTAAAACGAATAAATAATAATCTACGACAACAAGAAAAGTAATATGTCCAATGTGTTGATAAATATATGCTATCAGTTCCATTTGTAGTGGATTATGAAGTATGTTAAATCGCCATTCCGCGAACCGCGAGGGCAGTAGGCCCGAGCCTGGTCAAAAAGCGAATCAGCCCTTAAAGGTGACTGAACCTACAAGGCCCTCTTTTGCAGCATTAAAATTCTAGATGCATCCGATGTTCCTCCCCAAAGAAACATTTCATATGAGGCTAAGGAATGAAAATTAGCGAATTACCTCAATCTAGCGATCTCGCTTGAAGCGAACGTCTCCATTCTACGGATCTAAAAAACCGCTGCTGACAACTTCTTAGCTAACATGTCTATATGGGTTCTCCATCCCAACTTAGTCTCAAGTTGCAGTCCGAGTAACCTTATTGAGGATACTTGTTGATTTGCATGTGAGAACGAAACCCGCTGAGTCGTCGAGTCATTTAACTTAAATCTATTTGCCATCTAATAAACCATATTCATTCAGATGTGCCGTCAGGGTTTCCACTTTCTCACGAATCTGCTCCAAGTTCGAACCCTTCACCAACACAGAGGTATAATCAGCAAACAAGGTGATCCCATAACACTCCATACTCTATCAATTATGAAGACAAGGAACAGTATTGGACCCAGGAAATAACCCTGCGGTACCCCCTTACCAATGCTTCCGATTGCTGACCTTTGCAATTGCAAATTTCAATCTGCGATATCTCCTGTTATATCCGTCTGATCCAATTGGGATTTCCGGTTATATAATCATCGTAGCCTAGGCTTCCACCCTAGCATAAAAACTCGATTTCGAAAATTTCGATTTTTTGGGTCAAAAATGAGCAAGGGGTTAGACCCACCTAAAATGACCTATTTGCTACTTTGTCTAAAAATCAGGATGTTCTATTACTGTCCTAGGATATGGAGTGCGTAGAAACTGTTCAGAAGATTCTAGAAAACCAAACAGTTGATGATTTAACAAAGAATTGCACTCCAGAGAGCTCTTCGAAGTCAACTCGAAAATGAAAAGTGGAAAAACAAAAAAAATTATTTTCTCCTAAACGGTGCCAGATATTGGAATTTTTGGTATGAAAATATAGGTTTTCGAACACGCTGAATCCATTGCGTGCATTTTCGAAAGCCTATCTTCCTTCGTTTAGATTTTCATCTTGGAAATGGCATTTTTCGAAAATTCGCTAATTTCAATCTGCGATATCTCCTGTTATATTCGTCTGATCCAATTGGGATTTACGGTTATGTAATCAGCGTTGCCTAGGCTTTCACCCTAGCACAAAAACTCGATTTCGAAAATCTCGATTTTTTGGGTCAAAATGAGCAAGGGGTTAGACCCCCCTAAAATGACATATTTGCTACTCTGTCTAAAAATCAGGATGTTCTATTACTGTCCTAGGATATGGAGTGCGTAGAAACTGTTCTGAAGATTCTAGAAAACCAAACAGTTGATGATTCAATAGAGAATTATACTCCAGAGAGCTCTTCGAAGTCAACTCGAAAATGAAAAGTGGAAAAACAAAAAAAATTATTTTCTCCTAAACGGTGTCAGATATTGGAATGTTTGGTATGAAAATATAGGTTTTCGAACACGCTGAATCCATTGCGAGCATTTTCGAAAGCCTATCTTCCTTCATTTAGATTTTCATCTTGGAAATGGCATTTTTCGAAAATTTGCTAATTTCAATCTGCGATATCTCCTGTTATATTCGTCTGATCCAATTGGGATTTTCGGTTATATAATCAGCGTTGCCTAGGCTTTCACCCTAGCACAAAAACTCGATTTCTAAAATCTCGATTTTTTGGGTCAAAAATGAGCAAGGGGTTAGACCCCCCTAAAATGACATATTTGCTACTCTGTCTAAAAATCAGGATGTTCTATTACTGTCCTAGGATATGGAGTGCGTAGAAACTGTTCTAAAGATTCTAGAAAACCAAACAGTTGATGATTCAATAGAGAATTGCACTCCAGAGAGCTCTTCGAAGTCAACTCGAAAATGAAAAGTGGAAAAACAAAGAAAATTATTTTCTCCTAAACGGTGTCAGATATTGGAATGTTTGGTATGAAAATATAGGTTTTCGAACACGCTGAATCCACTGCGTGCATTTTCGAAAGCCTATCTTCCTTCGTTTAGATTTTCATCTTGGAAATGGCATTTTTCGAAAATTTGCTAATTTCAATCTGCGATATCTCCTGTTATATTCGTCTGATCCAATTGGGATTTACGGTTATGTAATCAGCGTTGCCTAGGCTTTCACCCTAGCACAAAAACTCGATTTCGAAAATCTTGATTTTTTGGGTCAAAAATGAGCAAGGGGTTAGACCCCCCTAAAATGACATATTTGCTACTCTGTCTAAAAATCAGGATGTTCTATTACTGTCCTAGGATATGGAGTGCGTAGAAACTGTTCTGAAGATTCTAGAAAACCAAACAGTTGATGATTCAATAGAGAATTATACTCCAGAGAGCTCTTCGAAGTCAACTCGAAAATGAAAAGTGGAAAAACAAAAAAAAATATTTTCTCCTAAACGGTGTCAGATATTGGAATGTTTGGTATGAAAATATAGGTTTTCGAACACGCTGAATCCATTCCGAGCATTTGCGAAAGCCTATCTTCCTTCGTTTAGATTTTCATCTTGGAAATAGCATTTTTCGAAAATTTGCTAATTTCAATCTGCGATATCTCCTGTTATATTCGTCTGATCTAATTGGGATTTTCGGTTATATAATCAGCGTTGCCTAGGCTTTCACCCTAGCACAAAAACTCGATTTCGAAAATCTCGATTTTTTGGGTCAAAAATGAGCAAGGGGTTAGACCCCCCTAAAATGACATATTTGCTACTCTGTCTAAAAATCAGGATGTTCTATTACTGTCCTAGGATATGGAGTGCGTAAAAACTGTTCTGAAGATTCTAGAAAACCAAACAGTTGATGATTCATTAGAGAATTATACTCCAGAGAGCTCTTCGAAGTCAACTCGAAAATGAAAAGTGGAAAAACAAAAAAAATTATTTTCTCCTAAACGGTGTCAGATATTGGAATGTTTGGTATGAAAATATAGGTTTTCGAACACGCTGAATCCATTCCGAGCATTTGCGAAAGCCTATCTTCCTTCATTCAGATTTTCATCTTGGAAATGGCATTTTTCAAAAATTTGCTAATTTCAATCTGCGATATCTCCTGTTATATTCGTCTGATCCAATTGGGATTTCCGGTTATATAATCAGCGTTGCCTAGGCTTTCACCTCAGCACAAAAACTCGATTTCGAAAATCTCGATTTTTTGGGTCAAAAATGAGCAAGGGGTTAGACCCCCCTAAAATGACATATTTGCTACTCTGTCTAAAAATCAGGATGTTCTATTACTGTCCTAGGATATGGAGTGCGTAGAAACTGTTCTGAAGATTCTAGAAAACCAAACAGTTGATGATTCAATAGAGAATTGCACTCCAGAGAGCTCTTCGAAGTCAACTCGAAAATGAAAAGTGGAAAAACACAAAAAATTATTTTCTCCTAAACAGGGCCAGATATTTGAAATTTTGGTATGAAAATATAGGTTTTCGAACACGCTGAATCTATTGCGAGTATTTTCGAAAGCCTATATTCCTTCGTTTAGATTTTCATCTTGGAAATGGCATTTTTCAAAAATTTGCAAATTTTAATCTGCGATATCTCCTGTTAAATTCGTCTGATCTAATTGGGATTTCCGGTTATATAATCAGCGTTGCCTAGGCTTCCACCCTAGCATAAAAACTCGATTTCGAAAATTTCGATTTTTTGGGTCAAAAATGAGCAAGGGGTTAGACCCCCCTAAAATGACATATTTGCTACTCTGTCTAAAAATCAGGATGTTCTATTACTGTCCTAGGATATGGAGTGCGTAGAAACTGTTCTGAAGATTCTAGAAAACCAAACAGTTGATGATTCAATAGAGAATTATACTCCAGAGAGCTCTTCGAAGTCAACTCGAAAATGAAAAGTGAAAAAACAAAAAAAATTATTTTCTCCTAAACGGTGTCCGATATTGGAATTTTTGGTATGAAAATATAGGTTTTCGAACACGCTGAATCCATTCCGAGCATTTGCGAAAGCCTATCTTCCTTCGTTTAGATTTTCATCTCGGAAATGGCATTTTTCAAAAATTTGCTAATTTCAATCTGCGATATCTCCTGTTATATTCGTCTGATCCAATTGGGATTTCCGGTTATATAATCAGCGTTGCCTAGGCTTTCACCTTAGCACAAAAACTCGATTTCGAAAATCTCGATTTTTTGGGTCAAAAATGAGCAAGGGGTTAGACCCCCCTAAAATGACATATTTGCTACTCTGTCTAAAAATCAGGATGTTCTATTACTGTCCTAGGATATGGAGTGCGTAGAAACTGTTCTGAAGATTCTAGAAAACCAAACAGTTGATGATTCAATAGAGAATTGCACTCCAGAGAGCTCTTCGAAGTCAACTCGAAAATGAAAAGTGGAAAAACAAAAAAAATTATTTTCTCCTAAACAGGGCCAGATATTTGAAATTTTGGTATGAAAATATAGGTTTTCGAACACGCTGAATCTATTGCGAGTATTTTCGAAAGCCTATATTCCTTCGTTTAGATTTTCATCTTGGAAATGGCATTTTTCAAAAATTTGCAAATTTTAATCTGCGATATCTCCTGTTATATTCGTCTGATCTAATTGGGATTTCCGGTTATATAATCATCGTAGCCTAGGCTTCCACCCTAGCATAAAAACTCGATTTCGAAAATTTCGATTTTTTTCAAAAATGAGCAAGGGGTTAGACCCCCCTAAAATGACATATTTGCTACTCTGTCTAAAAATCAGGATGTTCTATTACTGTCCTAGGATATGGAGTGCGTAGAAACTGTTCTGAAGATTCTAGAAAACCAAACAGTTGATGATTCAATAGAGAATTATACTCCAGAGAGCTCTTCGAAGTCAACTCGAAAATGAAAAGTGGAAAAACAAAAAAAATTATTTTCTCCTAAACGGTGTCAGATATTGGAATGTTTGGTATGAAAATATAGGTTTTCGAACACGCTGAATCCATTCCGAGCATTTGCGAAAGCCTATCTTCCTTCGTTTAGATTTTCATCTCGGAAATGGCATTTTTCAAAAATTTGCTAATTTCAATCTGCGATATCTCCTGTTATATTCGTCTGATCCAATTGGGATTTCCGGTTATATAATCAGCGTTGCCTAGGCTTTCACCTTAGCACAAAAACTCGATTTCGAAAATTTCGATTTTTTGGGTCAAAAATGAGCAAGGGGTTAGACCCCCTAAAATGACATATTTGCTACTCTGTCTAAAAATCAGGATGTTCTATTACTGTCCTTGGATATGGAGTGCGTAGAAACTGTTCTGAAGATTCTAGAAAATCAAACAGTTGATGATTCAATAGAGAATTGCACTCCAGAGAGCTCTTCGAAGTCAACTCGAAAATGAAAAGTGGAAAAACAAAAAAAATTATTTTCTCCTAAACAGGGCCAGATATTTGAAATTTTGGTATGAAAATATAGGTTTTCGAACACGCTGAATCTATTGCGAGCATTTTCGAAAGCCTATCTTCCTTCGTTTAGATTGTCATCTTGGAAATGGCATTTTTCAAAAATTTGCAATTTCAATCTGCGATATCTCCTGTTATATTCGTCTGATCCAATTGAGATTTCCGATTATATAATCATCGTAGCCTAGGCTTCCACCCTAGCATAAAAACTCGATTTCGAAAATTTCGATTTTTTGGGTCAAAAATGAGCAAGGGGTTAGACCCCCCTAAAATGACCTATTTCCTACTATGTCTAAAAATCAGGATGTTCTATTACTGTCCTAGGATATGGAGTGCGTAGAAATTGTTCTGAAGATTCTAGAAAACCAAACAGTTGATGATTCAATAGAGAATTGCACTCCAGAGAGCTCTTCGAAGTCAACTCGAAAATGAAAAGTGGAAAAACAAAAAAAATTATTTTCTCCTAAGCGGTGTCATATATTGGAATGTTTGGTATAGAAATATAGGTTTTCGAACACGCTGAATCTATTTCGAGCAATTTCGAAAGCCTATCTCCCTTCATTCAAATTTTCACCTTGGAAATAGCATTTTTTTTAAATTGCAAATTTCACTTGAGAATTCCTCACAACCGAACGGTTGCGCCGAAATGGATGAAGTTCTTCAGATGTGTTACTAGAAGAATTGCTTCTTCAAAATATGTATCACATTTAGATCTACGATAACTTTCCTGGAAGAAAAACTACTCGCAAGTTGAGCTTCGAAAAATTCCCAAAAAGATGGGGGTCAGTTGAAAATTCCTCAATACCGAACGATTGCGCCGAAATGAATGAAGTTCTCATATTTATAACTAGAAGAGTTGCTCTTTCAGAATATATATCCCATTTAGATCTAAGATAATTTTCCTGGAAGAAAAACTACTCTTATCACTTGAAAGGTTGCTTCTTCAGATTATGTATCACGTTTGAATCTACTATGATTTTTCTGCTAGATACAACCTAACTCGAAAGTTGCATAATGGAAAAATTAAAAATTTGATTTTCTGGTAAACGGTGTTAGATATACGAAAATTTGGTAAGCAAACGTAGGTTTTCGAACAAAACAGAATCTATACTCGTCAGTTTCTGAAAAAGCCCATCCTCATCTTATGCATTCTAAGGCGAAGGAATTTATGAAATCATCCATTCCTGGAAGATTCCTCCAGAATGTTTCTCTTTTGTTTCTTCCTTCTCCCTTTCTTATAGGTGCATTTTCCATATCACCGAAAAACTCTGAGCCAGCAAATGGCGATAATGCCGCCTTTCTGGCAAGTGTGTTGGTTCCTAGTTTCCTTAGATTCCAGAGTGATATAAGGAACTAGCAAAAACTAAGAATGAAAAGTTTCTTTCCCAAAAAATAATCAACGATGAAAAGCTGATATTTTCACCATAGCACGTTCCAAAATCGCTATTCCATGGCCTAAAATACCGAGTCCAGGAAATGTTTCCTTCTGCGCGTAACACTTCTATTTCATCCATCAAATTTCGATGGACCACTGGACGAAGAACTTTGACGAAAGCTCGCTAGTCGCTGCTCGCAAACATATCCCATCATTCCAGTTTTATGTGTCGGCAGAATCACCTCTCGGCCGTGGACATTCTGCCGTGCGGATTCATATTCATCATCCGTAAATTGAATCCGAGTGAAAGATAGATCCGAAGATATCGTACGGGGCACCATTACAAAAACATGATCGTCGGGCAATATCCCCGACGTTATTTATAAGAATCCCATATAATTTCGCAATTCTCATGCCCGTGCAGCATTTCCATTTAAACAGTACAGAAATTATCCAATAAACTCAGAAATGAACGGTGGTTCGCTGAAGTTTATGAACAACTATACCATCATCGGTGACGTGGTCAGAGCTCGTGGGCAGTTTCTCCATGCGGTGAGGCACGGAGGGGGAGTGGACAGACCGGTCGTCTCTGGTCCGATCTCAGATACTGCTTTACAGCCCGAGTCTTGGAGTACATCATCGATCCATTGATTAGATATCCGTTCATATGAGCCTCAAATATGTGCGATAGTACTTAACGTTTGTGCCATGTGTTAGGGTCCTCATTAGTTTGGTCTTACGGACGCGACAGCGTGTCAGCGAGTTCTTCGGGTTACCTGGGTAATTAGATGGAGGATTCCGCGAATTGGCTTTCACACTTGGAATATTTCCGTGAAGAAATAGCGAAAATACAAGTAATGTTCATATTTCAGTTTCTCACAGAAGAAAAGCTCTCATTTTCACACAAAGATTCCACATCTCCAACATTTTAGGAATATGCCACCCTAAATTAGAAACTTCTAATTGTTCAGAATCGAAATTGAAAACAAAACGTTGATCTGGGTAATCCTTGAGCTTGGATCTTCCAATTAAGTATACTCGCACTATATCGCTCAGCTCACAAGGTTTACACAAGTATGTGCCAGTAAGTATTGTGGATAATGAACCTAAATATACAATACCCCACCCTAAGACAAAGGCATGATTTCGATAACATATCAAAAACACCACCAGACAAAGTCAGGCCTTAAATTTATGTGATCGACCACTAATTACATAAGGAATTAAAAATTCGAAATCCATTTATCATTTTATATAATGAAACCAGAGTTCATAAGAACCCAATCAACAAATCATCCTTAGCAACACAAGGTCTATCCATTTCTGGCACAGAAATTGGCTACTGAAAAATCTCAACTGACATTACAAACTCCTCAGTTATATTTAAAAAGTTGCGCAATTCCAAATAAGAAATACCAAAGATATAAATTTTTGCGTCACTTTTCACTCATTCTGTACATGTATCCTACACAGGAAGCAATTTTCCTAACAAAAAATGATCATAAATAACTTCACACTCAAACCGGTCTGTTATGTTGATCCTGGCAGTATTGATTATTATTCAAAATTAATTGACATCACCCATATATTGTCAGCTAGGATGGTTCGGACGAAAAATTCCTCTATTTCATGGAGATGGTTCGTTTCAGCCGCATTGAATATCTCTGATTCGTTATTTATTCATTTATTTATAAAAATTTGCTCTTTCTTTTCTTCAGGTCATTCTTCGTTATGTTTCACTATTGAAAGAGTAACAGAAAAGGAAATTTTAACCTGAATAATAACATCTGCCACATTTGGAATAATAACTTATTGGGATAACTCAGCTGTTCTATCATTGTCATTGTTGGAACTAATTCATGGGATACTTATCTTACACAGTATAACTACTGCTGGATAATCTAATTCAGTGTCGCTCTGTATATTTCCTTTCAGTTTCAATCTGAAGGATCGCCCTTGTTTTTCAACCTAAGGTCATCCTAATGACGAACAATGGCCGTTTTTTCCGAAGTATATCAATAGTTGCGTGATACAACCACAAAGAGTTCTAAGAAATCGAGATATCATAAATTCAGATCGTAAGTATGGGCAACGTTAGACACGAAATTACAGGTTGTCAAAGGCATCCGGCGGTTCTCAATCTGCCCATTTTCATCTGACGAAGTCGTGTAGGTCAACCTCGAGACTATCCGGCTAGACTTCATCAGCTGCCGGTGTGATGGCGAGAAAATATGCCGTCAATGTCTTCGCTTCAGCCTTCAGAACGCCTTTTTTGTGCGCTGCTCAGATTTCGACAGTTCTATCCGATAATAAAACCAAAACTGCATCCTGAGATTCACAGAAAAACAATCATGAGAGTATTTCCAATGCTATAACTTCATAAACAATGTTAATATTCATTGGGATCTTCATCGACCAGTCGAGTCACGTAATGAGCGAACACCTCGACTTTAGATTAGCGTGGAATACGAGTGTGTAAGATCTACGTTAGATGAATTTAGGATTTCGGGTGTTTTTGGGAATTGGGAACTCCTTCAGTGGCCATGCAATCGAAGGAGAGGTCTGAATACTACTTGTGGCTCGTTTTCGAGACTAGACTCCATATTTCATCGACGAGATTTGATGATGACGAGGGTTAATATGAATAATATGACGGATCTGATAAGGTGAGAACTAAAAAAAAAACCTTCTTTTTCTGAAAGTATATTTACTCCACTTGGGTCAACCAGCTGCATGCTTAGGGGAAAATTCACCTCTTTGTAGCTTTCCATCTAGTTGGCAGGTTGCACAATTCTGACGACATCTTTTTTCCAGACTTTATTCAGCAGCTCTGGTTTGACTTACTGACATCAAATTTCACATTGAACTTTTAATAAGTTCTTTGCTAGGGTATCCCGGTCCAAGCTCACTAGATGGTATTTTAACTACACTCAGTGCATTATGATGAACTAATGATCATGTTGCTTTTCTTCGCTGTCCATTACTTCCAATCGCAATGTAAATGGGGTCAACGTAAGACATGAAGCTCGATCATGAAAAATTACCATACACGATTCTGTCCGAGCGCACAGGGACATAAAACACTGTACTGCGTTCAACTGGTGACCACCTAGTATATCCTAAGTGGAGCAATAAATCGCTTTTTTTCCTCCGTGGTGTTACTTGTTTGTGATCTAATAGACTGAAACAAAGAACCCATCCAGTCATAACACCACCGGTCCCATATTTACGGTTCATTAAGCGCTCGCATTGTACCCACACACCCAGTGACAACGAATTTGCGCTGCCATCATTCAACCACCGAGGACACCTCCGCCCATATTTTCAGCGGGATTAATAACGATTTTATCTCACGCCACAGGGATGGTGGGTTCAGGAATGCATCGACGGATGAATATACCAAACGCTGGATGGAACATAGACACTCACGTCGAAAATATCGAGGAATTGCAAGATGAAAGCGAAGAAAATTTCATTCCAGTTACATCACTCTGAGATTTCAAGATTTAGGACCAAATTAATATAAAGCAAAGATACAACGTACGAGGATATATTGAAAAATTTTTAGCCTACTATAAAACCAAACAAAATTTCAATGTCAAAATATTTTCTTATTCAACATATTCTATCTTTGATTGGATACATTCATTACAGCGAACCTGCAACGCCTTTAGACCTTTCAAAAAAAATGTTTCTTCTTGCTATGCAAACCAGACCTCCACAGCTTTTGTTACCTCCTCGTTGGAGGAAAATTTACGACCTTTTAATTTTTTCAGTTGAGGAGAGAGATGATAGTCGGATGGAGCCAAATCTGGTGAATAAGGGGGATGTTCTAGTAATTCAAACCCTAAATCACGAATTTTGTGCATGGCAACATGAGATTTGTGTGCAGGGGCGTAGTCCTGCAAAAACAAAATACCTTTGGATAGCTTTCCGCGTCTTTTATTTTTAATTTTACCCCGCAGAGTGGTCAGTTATAATATTCTCCGGTTAATGTTCTACCCTTATTCAAAAAATCAATCATGATAACTCCTGGCAATCCCAAAAAACTGAAGCAAGAACTTTTCCAGCAAATTTTTGAACACAAAACTTCTTAGGTCTTGGACAACCAGTGTGTCGCCATTCCATCGATTGTTGCTTTGTTTCTGGATCGTAGAAATATACCCAAGTCTTATCCATAGTAACAATTCGGTTCAAGAAATCCAGTTCGTTTTCAAATCTAGAACGAACGCGATGTTTCTACCCTAGCACGCTTTTGGTCAACATTCAAACATTTGGGCATCCATTTTGCAGCAATTTTTCTCATGTCCAAATTGACGTGAACCATATGATGAACGCATTCGTAGGAAATATTCATTGGTTCAAATATCCGTTTTAGCCCAAATAATGTCATGAACTGCATCGATATTTTCGGGGACTGACACAGAAACTGGCCTTCCCGATCGGTCATCATCTTCAATGGAAAATTTACCTCTTTTGAAGCTTGCAGTCCAATTTTTCACGGTCGCATACGAAGGACGTTGATCATCAAGGGTATTAAGCATATCTTCGTAAATCTGCTTACCTCTTAACCCTTTTGAATACAGGTACTTGATGATGGCTCGATACTCCAAGTTTCGATTTTCACAATTTCGGTGGACACCTTCTTTCTTTTAATTTATTTCGTAACTATGGTTTACTTTTTTGACCTCAAACTTCACACTAACTTATCTTCACTTCAGTAAAAATGGAGTGTCCTTGTGTATTGTGGTTTCTTCAACATTCTTGATTTGAGTTTAAGTTTGGCGAAATTGGAAAATTGTTCTGACGTTACGTGGGAATGCACTCCCAACGTCACTTCAGACCAATTGAACGCTTCCGCGCAAAATCCTCAGATAGATTTTTGAATCATGCGTATTATAACATGGGCCCACGTCACGTCAGAGTAATCTGTAGGCACCTTTAGTAGTGCACTTGTCAAGAGCGCAACGATAATGAGCATCTGGTGTCAGCATGAGCATCCAGCGACAGAAAGTTTTCGAGCCATCTATGATCCATGGTATTTTTCATGATTCCGATTGAATTCTTTCGTGCTTAAACTCAGGCATCGACATTATCGATACGTGCGACGAAACGTTGCCATCCCTACAAAGCGGCCGTGCAAGTTCACTGGACTTGGATGATTTCTGGCAATCCGAAATCGATATTAACATTCAGCCAACACACACACACACACAGACACACACACGCACGCGGGTTCGAAGTACACGGGGCCAGAAGGTACGATCCATCATAGTCCTGCTGTTGTCGGTGATGCTTGTTATGGAAGCGGGACCGGTACGTGTCGCCGGCAAAAATAACGAGGCGAGGCGAGGCTCCCTGAAACAATAGTCCACTATTTCATCTTTATCGGACGACGGCAGGACGACGCGGTGCCTTATGACGTACCGCGATGCACGGGTCTTTTCATCGAATCGGTTAATGGTGTCACGTCATTCATTTTAGCTGCTTAGAATTTCGAATGAATGGGCCCGGAGACGCCCTCGCGTTCCCTAATCAGCTGAATAGATGTCCACCTATGACGATTCTCGTCCCATTGTTTGTCCAAGAGATGTGTGGCGTTATCGCTGTTAATTACGGGGTACGTGGGTTGCTTAGGCTAGGGACATAATCCGGTTAGTTTGAGGCATCTTAGCTGCGGGATCTTATCCGTATGGTCGGACGTGGCTGACTGATGGATCATAACTTAAGTTCAAATATAACTTTTTTACGAAGCGACAAAATTATGTGTTGGTGAGTATTTTGATCTACCACTGATGCAATATCCTTAGGGAAGAACCACAGATGCAGTTCAAATTTGGTAGATGAGGTCGTATTTGGTGTTAAATAGGGAACTGAAGGTTGGGCCCAAATAGGGAATACTCCTTCTGACGATAATGATGTATTTTTTATGAAATATCTTTGAAACGTCACATTTTGAAATAACCACCATTTCAACCGTTTCCCAAAAAAAATTATTTTATGTTCGACTGCATCATAAACACTTCATTTATGAATTCGTTTAGAGTCCATAATTGACTACTTTATTGGACACCACTTTATTGGACTCAACTGTCACTATCATTCTGTCAAGTAAATATACTAGATGCAAACAACACTTTATTCAAGGAAAAGGAATTGAACTTCGACCTAAAAACAAAATCATGAATTACTATTCTAAACATTAGTGTGGTAGTGAATATTAAAAACACATTCATTGTCATTATAAAAATGCATGACTGAGGAAGTCGAGCTCGAAGTGGAAGCACAGTTTTCGATCTGCAATACTCTTGATGCTTGAATCAACTACTTCCTGGCCCAATATTATGGTATTATGGCAACACTTATTTTAGTACTTTTCGATTCATCTATGTAGTCCATAGCGAAGAACTTTTGTGAGCTTTCAATTCACTATTGAAGTAAGCCAGAATACTGTCTTCTGTCGATTTTACAATTTTCTTTGTTTCACACCACTAGTTATAGGCTGAATACATATTTTCATAAGCACTTTTAGATTTAGTGGGTAAGAGAGATTCTTTGGCGCTTACGGCTGAATTTTCTACGCTTTCTTCTCGAGTGCTAGCTATTTTTGGATTATTATGACGTTTGTCACAAAATTGAGGAAGTAAACAACTGTGTTTACTAAGGTTGCTAAGGTCGCTGGTTACTAAGGTAACGGCCGGTTTCATAATCGAATTAAAAGTCACTTTAAGCTTAAAGCTTCCTTTACTGTCATTTTTAGTAGGGTTAAAGGAAGCTTTAAAGTTAAAGCGGCTTTAGGTTTGATGATGAAACCGGCCGTAAGAAAATCAAAAGCACACTTAATGTTTTTCAGTAATAAGCCATTTCAGAAAATAAAATTTCTGCATAGCAGTCCAACATAAATCTTTGTATGCAACTCGTACATAATTAGGCTTTATGGACTTGCCCAAGTTATTGGCCTCGCTCGCTTTGCTCGCTCTGCCATAAACTTTTGGACTCGTCCATAAAGACCTAATTTATGTACTTGTTACATAAATAGCTATTAAGCACTTAAAAATGAATAATAAAAATGGGTATTTAAAATTTAAAGCGTTTCATGTGGATTGCACAAGTTGGCAACATCGACTGAAATATGCCTTGATAATAAAGGACAACAAATACATTATCTTGATGTGATAGACAAAGATGACTGACTGTCTATTAAGTCTGCGACGAACGAGGAAGGTCGTAAAATTTTATGGGATTTTTATAGCCGGTTGCAGTTGAAACTCGCCAGTAAGTAGGCGCCTGTAGATCAACAGCTGTTATTTTATAAACAAGCTGATATGACATTGTTCTTTTCATTGTCTTGTATGCGCTGTTGCCAAATCGTAAACTCCGCACAAAGCGATTTAAATTTTAAAACCCCATATTTGAAGGATGATTTTCAATAGTTTCCGCGGTGAATTCGAAAAAATCATGAATGAAACTCATAATTATTCAGTTTAAACTTGCATATGCAGTGATAACCCAAATTGAGGAGAATTCCCCTTTGGCAACAGGCTTCGAGTTCGATTATTTTTCTTTTAAAATGATAGAAAATGAGTTTAGAGTATCGACAAAATCGAAAAGATGAAATTTGAATGCCACATAGTAACACCATAAAAGTATCATAAAAATTGAGACTCCGATTATCAGCATTTCATCGTAGTTTGAGCTATTGGGAATAAACTCAAATCGTACTTCATGATGGTGATAGAACTACCTATTTTGAATCTTCCCACTAACCTCAATTTCATTGATCATCGAAAACAACGATATTCGTATGGATTTTTCCATAAATTCCAAGAGCTCCGGGGTTCTTGAATCCTACCTGTTGATTCTATGTATCCGAAATTGCAAAAGATCTTCGGATAACAATTTTTTTTTCGATCCGCGTATTATGTTCATCAGAATCAACGCGGACAAATTCGTCGAACCGTTCACGGTCGAAAACATAAATAACACGTCCTTCCAGAAATATTTCCAATGAGCTGCAAGACCAACGAAAAAACAAAAATGAAACGCGCGGGACGCCATCCATCCTCGGGGCTGCATACAATTCCCAACGTCCGGTGATCGGCAATAAATAACATTCGGTATATAAGATTCGGGCCTGGTGACAATGTAAATAAATACATATAAATAATCAAGGAGTCCGTTAACACAATGGAGTTGAAATTAGTATTTGCCTACCTGGCCATTATCGTGTTATTTATTACCGGAGACGCCCGCCCGGTCGCTATTGAAAATTCGAAAAGGTTGGCATCACTTACTGGGGGATAACCAGAAGAGGAGTTCCGGCGGATTGGAGGACCGTCCTAAAAAGATATCCATTATACTAGTAACAACCGACGTCCCATTCAATTCGACAGAAAAATTGATCGCTGTTGCGAAGAAGGTTTTTCTTCATTACTTTCACATACCGTAGCGGAGGCTTTCATTTGTATATTGCTCACATTGACATATGCCATAAAGACTGTGATCTGTAGTGACACGATTTCGCAAAAATACACACGCTTCGACATCTAATTGCTAAAAAGGTAAGACCAAGTAGACATAGAAAGGGGGCGCAATAGGAGATCGGAAATACTCGGGATCACTCGGGTGTTTCCACACGCTACGTCACATTGGCGTAGCAGTACAATAAATTCAGTTGATCGTCCATTAACCCCACTAACTCGTGAAAGTATCTGCTGCACTTCCTGTGACTTATTATGTAAAAAAACAAGTCGAAATATCTTGGTCAATTTCAAGAAGCAATTTAGATCCAGAAAAATGTTTCAGAAGGAGGATAAAACCGAAAGAGGAACAATGGTGAAATCTTCCTGGGTTGGATCATTTCAAGAAGTTTCTTCGAAATCTAAGAAGTCGCTAGATCTTAGCAAGAATATGCTACATCTCCACCCTGGATTGCTTTCAGAGCATTGCCAGTTCAGGAAGCATCTAATGAGAATCGGTCCAGAAGAGTGCAGATTCTGTGGGTAGAAGGATGAAACACCAAAGCACCTGCTGAAGGAATGCCTCGCCATTTCTAGCAAACGCTAGCTTTGAACAAGAAACTTGTAGAAGTGAGGAATTGATCTCCTTGAAGCCATCCCACTGGAAGGCTGTAGACGCTGCTGTAGCTGATGGCGAAAACAGCTCTGATGGAGGGCACAATAGACCTTAAGGTCGTAGTGCAATGAAATCCCCTTCAAATCTACAATCTAGATCAGTCTGTAGCTATCCAGTGATCTCTGCTCACGACTTTTCAATCTTGCAGATACTCTTTTACATTGTCATCTCTGAATGCAGTTTTGGCATATACTCAAGCTTCAAGCCATAGCAAAACTACGCTGTCAGTTTGACAATGCCATCAATGAGTACAAGTCAGCAGACTATCTGGCGAGAAATATTTTCTAGCTGTTAATAGACATACCAGCTTATTTGCAGCAAACTAACGATGTAGTTCTCTGTTATACTGGGAGATCGTTTATAAGGATCAGAAGGAAAGTGGGCACTGCCAACTGACAGTATTCACGACAATACAGAAGGATGGAGAACCGAGAAATTCCTCATCCACTCACTCAGCCTCCCAGAAACCAAAAGAAGAGAGTCCGATTGAAGACTTTGGGAATATCCTGAACAACGTATCTCGGTTCACCATAGCGTCTTTATCCACCCATGCGTCACATGACTGCATAGGTCGCCATATTGTCTGTAATCGATGAGATCATTGCTCTCTAGATATTTCACCAATTCGATATCGATAGCTGGTTCCCTGACTTTCGATAAAACATGTGTTGGCCGGCAGTCTGATGGAAAACACTTTTTCCATGCAATAATGAATTTCTTGAGGGTTCTGCTTAGTCCATCGAGTGGATGAACCATTGTGAGCATCCCAAGCAAAATCATGACATAGTAGGTCAAATAAGGCGAAAATTTTTTGCTGTTGATGTAACACATTGATGCATATCACCAAGCAATAAATCCTATAACTATGGGAGATCGATACGGCAAGAAGAACACAGGTTAAGATGCGTCAGGAAGCTGGAACTTCTTCAAGGTTGATTTATTCGAGGCATTTTCCTACCACCACTTCCCGCAGTCGATAACTAGTTGAAAATTATTCAGTTAACCGTGCGAACGATAATAGTGTTCATAGAACGAGGATGGAAGGCCGATTGTTATTCAGTGCGCGGGGGCAGAGCACAGAAGAACCAACACTACACCGACGGACCACTGAACCGCCGCGGAACAATGTGCGGGCGCCGGCCGCCCGTCTTTCAAAGCGGCTGCTACGCGTCATTACTGTTATTCAGGGTAATTCGATAAATGGCCACGTAGCGTTGCGGCCTGCATAATTATGATAGTAAAACAGACACATTATCACATCGTATGCTCGGTCAACGTAATAAGCGGGAAATTTCTGTAAACAACTTCGGACCCCGATACGGTATCCGCGGGAATGACATATCCGAAGTGAGATCTCCGTACTGCGGGGCTAACTTCATTTCTCATGCTGCTGCTGAAACGATGCCAGGTCCTCCGGACGAAGGATAAATAGATAGAGTGGTAATTACAAGTGAATTGTATGTAGCTGCGATATTGGCTTGTTTGCGGATAGACGCGAAATAGCATCTTTATCAGTCCTCGCTTTTTGAATTATTACGTTGTTTCACGTGGATGATGAGGGTATGGGTGAATGGCCATAATGATATCCATAAATGGAGTTATTATTTTCAGGTGAAGCTACACGGTGGTTTTTTTATCGAAACTGGTAGAGGCAGTTGCGTCAGGGAGAAAATCCTGCCAGGATACCAAGAACATGTTAACTTTGATTAATGCTAATGAATGTTGTGGCAACATGATGTAAAATTTCGAGACAACTCATCCAGGAAGCATTGAAATACGTTTTCATACAGTGTTACTTAGAACTAATGCCTAACAAAGGGACCAATCTAGGATGCAGTTGGCATTTACGTGTTTGCCATTTGACCGAATGGTCCCTGGTATTAGTTCTTAGTGAATATGGCTCTTCTTGACCTCTCAAACCAGACAATTGGAAGCGGGAGTGCCTCAAGGATCGGTACTTGGCCCTCTGCTTTACGTAATATACGTCTATGATATCCCGAAGAATGCTAGAAATATGCTCACCTCACGGGCGTAGCCAGGGGGGGGGTTTTGGGGGTTCAAACCCCCCCCCGAAATAATATAGGTACATAATATTAGTGTCAAAGAGTCTCACTTTTTATGTCAAAATCAGAAAAATTTCATTTCAAACCCCCCCCGAAACTCAACCCTGGCTACGCCTATGGCTCACCTTGTACGCAGATGACACAGGAATAGCGTTCAGACATCGACGCCCAGAGATCATACACCGGAGACTGCAGGAAGCCATAGATGAATTACTCAAATGGTGCATCAAATGGAAAATCCAAATCAATGGAAGAAAGACTCAAGCAATATTACTGCAAAAGAGAAGATTGAGGATGAAAGAAAACCTTGAAGTTGATGGAGAAGAGGTTGAATGGAAAAATGAAGCAACATACCTAGGAGTGACGCTTGACAGAGGACTTACATGGAAAAACCACATCAAATGTGCAGTTGATAAAACAAAAGCCGCAATGAGTAAACTTTATCCACTCATAGGCAGAAGAAGTCATATGAATAAGAACATCAAGTTGACGATGATTAAAACAATTGCGCGACCACAACTCACATATGGATCGGCGGCATGGGGCTTCGCAGCCAAGACCCACATCAAGAAATACAGGCCACTGAGAATAAACTCCTTAGAATGGCGATGGACGTACCCTGGTTTGTTAGGAACAAACAAATCTACAAGGACTTGGAATGGGAACCAGTTACAGAATTTATGAAGAGAAAGGCGGAAAGGATATTCGACAAAGCCAAACAACATCCAAATGAGGAACTACGAAGATTAGTCGACTATGATCCAACAGAAGAAGCTAGAAGGTCAAAAACCTACCACCGAAGACCGAGAAATCAGTTAAGGATTTTAAGTAACCAAAGAAGAGCTTAACCTATAAAAGCTATAGGCAGCATACAAATATCAATACGACTATGATCGTGTGAGAGTCCAGAAACCATAAGAGTCAACTGGTTAATAGGCAAAATGCCCGGAACCTATGAAGAAGCAGTTAAGGGTTTTTAGTGGGTCTCGAGCTCAGAGAGTGAGAATCCCCACACTGTTCCCCCTCAGGAGAGGGTGTGTTCGTCTGTTTTGAAGATTTTCCCCCTGCTACACCAAAAAAAAAAAAATCTTCTTGACCGAGTGATGAAGCAGTGCGAGCAAAGTTGGTGCTGCGGCACCCGAAAAATGGCAGTATTTTAATTTTTTGTGAGGACGTGAGATGGCAGCTTAATAAATTCAGCTGGTTGAAGGCACAGTTTCAAATAAGAAGCATCCTTCGGAATGTTCGAAAGCCTCATGAAAGATATTGAACAGACAATGTTCGGGGTTCCAAGAACAAGAACTTAAAGCAACTCAATCGCCAAACGGCCAGACAAGGGTTAAAAATTGCCATGGACGCTAACCACCGCGTTTCCTCGATGCCAACCCGTCCGGCAAATTAAAATTCGTATAAATGAGCGAAATAACATCCCAGAACCGAACCATATATTACGGGAAATTACAGCATTCACTTAAACGAATTAAATTTTACGTCCGATCTCATCAAAAGCGACATATTTATGATAATTGAATGAATAAAATGTAATACGAGACGACTCTCCAGTTTTTTTTCAGCTCCTATTCTACCGCGAGAGATCGTTCAACATATTTACGATTTCTGAAATTGTTTGAGCGCAAGTTGGGGCGCTCTTTCTTCGGGGTTGCCAAGTGACTGAGATAACTATTTTCCATGAAACTTTGGAACACAGTTCAAGATAAGAACAAACATCGGAATTATTGAAGTGACACAAAAATATTTTTTCGAAGAGTACTAATTTCTGAGATACAAGTTTGTATCCTGAGATTGCTATATAATTTTGAGATAAAAGGCAGGATTTCGACTAACATCGAGGCAATTCTGAGATACAAGATCGGAATTCTGATGTATAAAGTCAGAATTCTGAGATGCAAGATGGGAATTCCCAGATATAAGTCAACATTCTGCCATAATTTTGACTAGAAAGTCATCATTTTGAGTTCTTGTATATATGTTCATCTGAATTCTGACATGCAATTCAGAATTCGAACATTCAGTCAAAAATCTTGCTAAAATCTGGGAACTTGTTAGTCGGAAAAACGAATTTCGAAAATGTTTTCTTCATTTCAGCGATTTCTGAGGAAATCTCCCACTTGGCAACCTAGCCTTTCTTCCTTTCACCTTCGTCCGCTCCGGCAGGTTTGGGCGACAAAGAACGAATGGGGCCAACTTGTCACTCGGCTTGAATTTAAAGGACTATTTTAATAAACTGGAAACGTATAAACAAACATTCCTCGACACTAATTCTTCTTTAGTATTTTTATGGGTCCCCTAACATTCAAACAGAAATAACCGGCTACGGAACAATTTTCCAGTCCTGGCATCGCATATTCTTTTTTCGAATGATGAAATGCACCTTAGATCACCGTGTTCATTAACATATAAAGTATGCGAGAGATACAAAGAGATTATAGGGGAAATGTTAAACAGCGTATAGGAGCTGATCTTTTTCACTTCGAAATGATAACGAAACGGTAACTTCAACTACAGTGGCTTTATACACCACAGTGGCGACAATAGTCTATTAACTCGATTTGAAACGTTCTGTTTAGAAGAAGATATCATCTTAATCTAATTTGAAATATATTCTGTTTGAAGGTACTAATCTGGCAAAAAATCCTGCTGATTTTGAAGAGCATGGTGAGTATAAAAACGAGCATAACATATTAATATGAAACTAAAATGAACCTGTTGGTATATTTGTTTCTTATTTCAGGTTCATTCTCCCTCTTGGGAGAAAGTGAGGGATGATAGGAAGAAAGTTTGAAGGGAATGCAATGCCTAACATTTTTATTTTTACCAAAGATTTGTGTAAACATAAAGGTACTGCTTTGAGGATGAGTCCTATGAAGTTAAATGCCTCTATTTCACTAGAAGACTCACCTCCTAGTAGGTTGGTCATGTACCTTGGCTTTTGTTGGTACCTCTCGCATTACCATAGACTGTGCTTTAGAAAAGTTTTCCATATACATATCACAATACATTTCCAAAGATATCTCTACTGAAAAATCATATGTGGATAAAATTTATCAAGCGAATATAATTTTCAAGGAAAAGATTAGAAAGAAGCAAGTGGAAACGTGCCATAAAGGTACGGTAGTAGGATCATGACTTAAAACATGTTTTTATCCATCAATTGTTCATTTAGTCAGATTTTATTAGTCAAATTCTGTGAAAAAAATGAACATTCTATCTTCTAAAACTTTGAAACTAACAATCATTTATTGTTGATGAAATGTTTTGAAGTTTTCATAAACTGTCCGTGAGTGTCATCTATTTGATGACCGTCTCACGCTGATGAGGTCAAGGAAGTCCGAAACAGTTTATGATTATTCATTAGGAAAAGATCTTCCTCAAATATACAATAAAATGGAAACAGGTAATAAATTCAGTAGAAATACTCTTAATTGCATGTTTTTAATAACAAAATTCATGTTATCAATAAATCCATATTAGACCGGATGCTATTGATAACACGAAAGTGTAGGTGGATAAAAAATCGAAAAATATTTTTATTTTAACAGTAATATTACAAACAAATACTTATAGTCTTAGAATTATTACTATAAAATAACTAATATTTAATAATAGATTTTCAGTGGAGATGCTTCGTGATGTGCCTATGGTTTTCTTCAAGGTACCAACAGAAGGCAAGGCCCATGAGTAACCAGAAATACTTGGAAGGAGCTAAGCCTTCGAGTGAAGTTGAGGCAATTGCTTTCTTGAGATTTTTCTTAAAGGAGGTAAGTAGATCCTTAACGTTTCTATACATCTTTAGAGACTGCATTTACCTTCAACTTTTTTTCCATCTTCCTTGGACCTGAAATGTGAAACAAAGATTCATTTTATTTTCACATTTATATATTATGTTTGTTTTCACACTCACCTTGCTCTATTTAATCATTTCTCAGATGAAGCGTGACCGTGAACAACGTTCAAAATACACAATTCATGCTTATGAAAAACTAAGAAATTTTTAGCAAATTCCCACAATAGATTATTTTTCGGAAATGCGAAAAATCACAATTTATCTATTTGCAGAATATTTCACATTAGATCAAGACGATTTTTTGTCCCAAAAAACCCCAATTGTCCCAACAAAACGCCAATTGTCGCCACTGTGGTATATAGTCACTGTAACTTCAATTATCCAAAAAAATTTCATCTACATTTACCATATTCTGAGTATTAGAAAACTGCTACTAAATTGACATTGGATTCTTCTAGTTTTTTTGAATGGCCGCAGAGATGAGGCATCACAAACAATAAATAGGGTTGTTTTTCGGGATGCTTTCTCGTCTCCTAATCTTGATGTTTATGTTTATTGATAAGAAGTTTTTCGTTTTATTTATCCTCTTAAAATCAGCTGGCTTTTTCACTCGGTTGTTCGAAATGAGTATTTACATAACGATCAAAATTTCCCACACAAATAAAACCTAGCAATATATCGTAATCCATTCTTCAGAAATCGAAATTATACCCCTGTCCATACATATCTCAACTTGTCAACACAAATATTAAAGCCAATTTTACCCGTCGACTGACGACCGTACCCAAGAATTGTCTGCGGACAATATCAGACTCCTTGCTGTATGAAAAACGAGGATTTAACAAGAACCCGTATAGTAAATTAGGGGTATTTCTTTAATGTATTTAGAGGAGGTACCCTGCTCTTCCAGTGTCATTACACAGAATAAAAATGCAATCCCCAACGGTCTCCATATAATTTGACGAATTAGTGTAAAAAGTCGAATCACTTTTTATGAGAACAGAATCCCTGCGTCTTGATGACTTTCAGTATTTGAATCTCAGATCATTCGGGAGATTGTTGGGAGTTTTTTTTATTTTGGGAAGGTCTTACAGAAAGAAGCCTGTTTTTGATGATTGATGAATGGAGGGGAATAACTACTGAAATTCACACAGTTGATGGTGGTGCTCACTCTCAACATGTTTATATTCAAGTTTAATTGATTGTTTGCCAACGTTTGGGTCGATACCACGGAAAGTTTTCGAGGTTTTTTCATTTCTCGGAAATTTATTAGTGATTCCTTAAAAAATCCATATCGGGAACACGATTTAAACATTGGAAAGAAATGTATACAGGGTGAGCCTTTGACTCGTACAAATATCCTAACAGTAGATTCTTGAGGTCAAAAGACATTTTTCCTTTACCACTTTTGCCGGTATCGCCTTTTTAGAGTCATTTGATTTTCAAAAATAAAAAAACATCTGTGAAATTCGAAAAATTGGGCACTTTGACCGAATGCAACTATGTATTTAAGAGATTCACAGATGTGTAGTCAGTAGTGTGTTAGCTAGTTATTCTGAAGGTTATTTTGACTTTCCAGGGGTGGCACAGCTCATTAGGACAACTTAAAATGGCTATATCTTTTTATCAGAGTCGAATCGGAAAAAAATGGTATAGAAAAAAGTGTTTTTTTCGACCACAAGAATCTAGCGTTAAAATATTTGTACGAGTCAAAAACTTGTAAGTGAAGAACTCTTCTCGTCTAGGCATCACTAGGTCGCTATTGCCATATTTGACAAAATTGATGGGATGGCACCCTCACTAAGAAGGGGAATTTTTAGGGTATTCTTTTTGTCCCAAAAGTTGTCTCCTTCACGAACAAACTTGTCTTTTATCGACAGGATATTTTCCTGGAAGTTCAAACTAATATAATAACAAAACTCCTACGAATAACAACACAAAAAGAATTTTAAAAATTAAAACAAGAAAATAAACAAACAATAAATCTATTTCAACCAGCGTCCAACAAGATAAGTTCTGGATAATACAAAACGAAAACGTCTGTGTCCACTACCAGAAAATATTCGCGACATCCCAAGTAGCGAAAACAACAATTCCATTCGGCTCGGATGCGATTTATCAAGAAAATACAAAAGAAGAAATATGTCCGGGCGCATAATGCGTGTCATAACCGTGAGACCGCTGCGCGGCACAAATAAAAACATCATTACCGAAATTGCTAATGCCCGAAAGTGCTAGTTGATAATAGTCCGGAGTGACGAAGTTGCCCCGACCGGCGTTGTAAATCGAACCGGCGGGGGGCAGGGTTTCGGGCGCCCCGCTGGGCGCCAATAACTCACCACCGCCGCCCGCGTCCGGACAATTATATTCAAATCATCTTTTCGACCGTACGACCGGCGGGTTTTTTTTTTCCTATCTCTAGTGGCTCAAGAAGCGAGTGTTTTTCTGATTTCTCCTCCCCAGTTATTCGTCGAGATCTGAGGAAAATATTTTCCAGGCCTAAAAAAAAATTTTAAATATTTTTTCAGAGTTAAAATTACTTACTGAAACGTCGATTAAATTTAGTGGTTTATATGTATATGTATTAATGGAGGATTAAATAACAACTGGAATTGCTGCAACTGGGCGTTGGAAAAATATTTTTCGATAACGAAAAAAAAAACGTTTTTGGACATTTCTCGTTTGAAAAAAAATTCAGATTGAGAAAAAATAATTTATATTTATGAAAAAATATTTTTGAAGTGCAGTAAGAGATATTCGAGAGCAGACAAAAAATATGTGGTATTAAAATATTTTTGAGAATCAGAAAAAAAAATCTATTGTCATTTATTCGAATATGGCCGTTGAGGGTGGGCAAAATTCGTCGTCTACCGAGGGGGTCTCAAAAACTATAGCAGCTGAAAGAAAACGGAAGAAACGTTTTTCAGCTCTTTTTTCATGACAAATCCAAATCTGAAAACAGAATCGGCCTATCATTTTTAGGTTTCGAGTTATAAACAAGAATGGAAATTTTGACGATTCCGAAAATTTCTCATTACTTTTTTGTCTTTGAAGTTACAAATCTGAAAGTTAAATCTTCTTAGGCACTTTCATACGTAGAATCTACTGACAAAAGATTTTTTTTCCAATTCAAGAATAAAAAATTCAGTAAAAGTGTGCATTTAAAAAAATGAAAGTTTACCTAATGATTGGAAATGAAAAAATATTTTGAGCCAAACTCAAAAACGAAGTATCGTAGGAGGCTGCGGTTTTCACCATTTTTTGTTTCTCCGAAAATGAGTTCAGAAATGTGTCATCGGTTTTCTTCTAGCTGCTATAGTTCTCGAGATCCCCTCAGTAGACAACGAAGTTTGCCCACTCTGTACAAGCCTTGAAAATGAGCATTTTTTTAATGGTCAAAAATAACTATTATCAAGAACAAAAATTGGTTTTAGCTCCTCAGAGACATCAATTCTAAAAAAAAAACGGCTTCTAGTCTACCTTCGCCCATAACGAACCAAAATGCGAAAAAAATTCCAGAAAAACATCCTCATATCGAGACTGTTCATTATTGATTCATTCATTACATTAATAAATACCTGTTTAAAATTTCAAATTACGAATTCGACTTTCAATTTCGTCTAACCGCGGCTGAATTAGCGGCGTACGAAAATGCGGAGATATCCATTTCGAGGTAGGTGTGCATTTTAAATTGACCGAAACGGAGTCGGGTATGCGGATTTTAATTATCGGTTAGCAAAAATAAACAGAATGTTCGGGAAGTCGCGAACAATGGAAAACCTCAATTAAGGCATGATTTCATCCAGGTCGTTTTCGCTAAAAGGGGCCAGATTTATTTGGCAAAGTACAGCGGTGGGACCACAAATTGTAGGTTTGGTAAACCATTCTCGGAGAGTTACCGGGCGGACCAAATTAAAATAGAATTAATTTGATGGGAAATGACTATTTAACATATAATCGAATAGGATATATGAGTTTGGGCTTAGTAACGACTTGTCTTCCATGATACCCCGAGCGTCTTGGTGGATTTATGAGGCTCTAAATGTCAAGAATTCCAAGAATTACTACAAACCAAGAAAGTTCGATGAAATTTCAAATTCAAAAAATGAAGAAGTTTTCCGATTATTAGACAAATTGAATATCCATCTGATACTCTTTCGTGTTTATTAACTGATTCCATAATCTCTTGTGACGTCAACAACACTTGATGTAATGATCGAAAAAAAAACATCAGACAGAAATATTGACAAGGATTCAATTAGCAACTTTTCTATGCTCGCTATCCCATCGACCGAACGATCTTCTACGTTACGATCTTGCTAACTCGTATCTTTAACGAATCAAAAAAACCGATTGAATATTTCGCCAGTTGCTCGCGCTGTTGGTTAAACTGACCGTTTACAAAATCACATGAATCGTAATTTGTCGGCCGATAATTCTTCCTTTGGTCCGAGTAATTCCACGTTTTCATGTTCGACAATCAAGGCTCATTAATATCTTTCTACTTTCCCGTCTAGCCTCCCATATGTACCCTAATGACAGCTCGTTAACCGTTCCTGAAAATAAAATATGGAAGGAGTAATTAAGGGGAGGCGTTGCCGTCCGGTAGCTGAAGGAATACTTTCGAGGGGGAAAAGAAGAAGATTTTGCAGAAATATCCAGACGTTAAACTATCAGAAGAGTAGGTATTATGCATGAAATATTCGAGTATGTCGGTAGAGGTCAACAGTGCAAAATCTGCAAACATCAATCTTGAATTGGTAACCCAACGGGAGTTCCACAGGGTTCCGTTATTGGGCTATTTGCTTTCACTCAAGAGAAAGGGGTTGATTTGTTCGAGTTGGACGATTTTGAAGGCAGATGATTAAAAATATATAGGGTCTTTGACTAGTATAAATATTTTACCGGTAGACTTTTGAGGTCAAAAGAAACACTTTTTTCCTATAACATTTTTTCTGATTCGGCACTGATAAAAAGATATAGCCATTTTGAGTTTTCATAATGAGCTGTGCCGCTCCTAGAAAAACAAAATTACCTTCAGAAAAACTAGCTAAATCTGCGACACTACACATCTGTGGATCTTTTGAAAAGAGTTGCATTCGGTCAAAGTGCCCAATTTTTCGAATTTCATAGATATTTCTTATTCGTGAACATCAAATTACTCGAAAACAGCGCATTATACGAGAAAATATGAGAATTACTTTTATTATACGTATTCAAATATTCATAAGAGAGCGTCCAACTTAGTTTCCAGAGTTGGGTTCTTTAAATTTTTGGTATTTTTATGGTACGTAGTAGTCATAATGAGAAAACTGGCAGACGTGGGTGATATCTTGTGAAAATATTTCATCAAATAAATAAAAAACCATATTCCGAAATTCATTTCACTGGATAAAACCGTTTGTGAGATAGAACTAAAAATAGGTACCTAACATTTTTTTATGGTTTTTCAACAGCCTGCATCTTTTAAACCGAGCCCATTCGAAAAAACTAGTAAAGAAAAAAAAAGGTTTCTTTTGACCTCAAGAATCTACGGTTAAAATATTTGTACGAGTCGAAGACTCATCCTGTATAATTATGTCAGTATAAATAGTTCCACAATTTCAATTTGTTTTTGCATTTTATTGCTGAATTATCGAAATTAGGCGAAATTTTTTATTTGTTTTTTGAAATATACATATTTCGAAGACTGAATCGTGAATATTTCAGGATAAATTGAATCTAGCTCATAATTTAAACTTTTTTTATACTCTATACCAGAAGTTGTTAATTAGATGTTTTTTAAATGGATATAATATATTAAAAATTGACTTTTCTCATAAACTATCAGTAGTGATCTCCAACTGAGTAATTCTGTAATTGTTCATTCAGTAGGCGTTCCGCAAGGTTGTCATTTGTTTTCGTAGTATAGAATTTGCATTAGCGCCTTATATCCTATCCAAATCTCTTATGCTGTCTGCATATTAATTCGTGATTCATGGATATCTTCAGTCTGAATCGTCTTGTGAATGAATTAAGACGATAGAATGGCTGCCTAGTTTGAAAAATCTTGTTATAATTAATTGCAGATGAAAATCTGACATGAAAAAGAAAAAACAGAAAGCTAGTTCTTAAGTTTCAAGTTGGGAAATGTTTTCAATCTGGTAACAATCTATTTGGTAATAGTGGAACCCCTATTGGAATATAATTAATAGTTCAGGGTGGTGCACACGAAACAACCCAGGAAAAATCCCAGATCACTCAAAAATTGGATGCTTTAATTGAAAAATTTTAAGTAAACTTCGAACCCATCTGCTACTTCATTTATAACTACCTAACTAAAGTATGATTTTTTCAAGTTGATCGTTTTGTTTTGTTTGAAACTTTTCATGTTTTCTCCATAATTATGGAGAAAACATGTCAATTTGTCAATGTCAATTTCAATTCTGTTGCCTGAATTGTGAAAATAAGGAAAAACAAAAACCTTTTGAAAATGCATGCAACATACGAATCGGGACCAACTTTAGGTTGGGTTTGTTGACCAGTTGGCCACGTAGGTATTTCATCGTTACTTTATGCAGAAGAAAACAACCGTGCCATCGCCTCGGCCGGGGTATCGAACATCAGTCTTGATCTTGACCAAGTGCCAGGCATGCAACAATATCCAAGAGAATTGGCTAAATTAGCCAAGACAAACTGCCTGCGATAAATATCCGCATGCATGTATGCATTTCATCAGTCACACTCGCGTTTCGCAAACACCGCAGGTGGTCGATGATTACCGTGCACCAATCGTATTTTTTGCGTTTTAGGGTGTTGGCCGTGTACGTGCACAGTCGCGAAGACGGCCTCCCGTTGAGGGGAGAGGGATCGGAAGCGAAGGACCAAAAATTTTTAAATTATTTTTCTTTACCACAATTCTCAAACTTTATTTTAGTATGCAATAATTGTTAAAAACTGTTTTGAACTGGGGTTAGATATAAATATCTGCAATTTACGAAGGATATCAGTACTAGGTGTTCAGTTTTCTATGTCCCTTGGCCTAGCCTGAGAAGTATCTACTATTTCAGGCCATTTTTTTCAAACAGTTGTTGGGTTTAAAGCATTAGACCATTACCTTTTTTGGAAAACACTCTAAGATTTTAAAGAATAAAGTTTTGATTTGCAAATTTCCACCTTGCAAAAAGTAACCCCTACTAGAACAAACAGTTGGCAGGCCACCTTATTTCTCTGTTAACAAACAAAACAACAACATATCAAACGTTTAATCGTCTATACACCAATTATTTCGTTTTCGGACAAAGAGAGAGAGATCCTCAAAACGACGCATTCGATATATTGACCCATGAAAAATGACCTATTACTTTTTTAATGAGAATTTCGGCTCTGCGCGCGCTCATTTGCATACGATGAAAACACCTATCGGAGTTTTCTCGAGAAACGGTCGATATAAATCAAAAAAATAATTTGGACACTCCCAGAAACCGAATGGCGATTATCATACCCGAAGGTTTGGAAGTTGCGAAAAATTTATGACAAAAAGAATATAACTGTCCGCATCCATCAGAAGAGGTGCAGCGTGTGGCTCCGTGCCCAAAAATAAACAATACGAGCTGCAGCGAGATACTCTATGCATATCTTAAGCATAAAGATTAAATATGTAATGAGATGTTGAACCGAAAAACGAGCAAATAATAAATTTCAATTCGCCAGCTTGCCAGTACGGTTCAAAGCAAACAGATGCGAGAATTGGCTTCTTTTGTTCCACACCAGAGACTGAATACACCCATAAGCGGGAAGATGAGCCTTTCCAATACGAAGAAAATCTAGCTTGAGTAAAATATACAGCCCAAGACAGCCTTATATGAAGAACAATATTCCAATAGAAGTCATTGTGTCAAATTTTTTTGGGAGGATTTTGATAATATTTGAAATATATACTGCCCCACAAAAGTTTTGGAAGTTGGAATATTGGAATATTAAGACTGTTTCAAAAGCTTCCATATTTTTTTGTACCAGTTTTTTTTTTAAATGAAATATATGAATTACCTAACTCATTATCTAGTGAAATTTTATTTTCAATATTTGTTGTTCAAAATCAGTTCACCCAAAAATTTGCTAAAATAACGTTTATTAAAGAGTATGGCCTCCTGGAACATCTACCACAGCTTGACAAAGCCTTTGTATACTTTCGACCAGATTGTTGTAACCTTGATCAAATTCTCTTCGGAATTGCGTCAAAAACCATCTTGAATTGCAGGTGGAGGTGGTTGATGAAACTTCAAAGCTTCTTATAGCTGATCCCAAGCGTATTCAATGGGATTTAAGTCTGGCGACCGAGGGGGCAGAGACGGATGCGAAATACAATGAATTTTTCATTTAAGATTGAAATTTTTATGACGTTCAACAACCCATTTTGTATCCCCTGCAATCTGGGACGCCCTGTAGAAAACCAGAACGCATCTACTTTTCCATAATTACGTATCTTTCACGGTAGACTCGGTCTCCCTCCATTCGAGCAGTTTAATCTACTTACCTATCGGTTCGTCTATGAATTTCGATCGGAAAGTGGATAATACGTCACGCATCGTCAGTCAACATGAAGAGGGTTCATCTAGATGGCGACGGGGGCTAATTAACGTCCTTATTAAGTGCCGCAACGAAGGCGAAGTGAGCGGTTCGCATACCGAGCAGCGACACCTGGCGGTGAGCTGTCGGAAATTGTCGCGATATACAATGGTGTGACGATCTATCTTCTATGGTATCGACACCCCGCGGTAGTAGTTCCATTTTCGTAGTTGTAAAGGGGTATTGTGTGGGGGAGTTTGGATGGCACAATGGGTAGCAGCCGTGGAGAAAGCTACTTGATAGCTTCTTTTATGTTAGGGACGGTTGAGATGTGAAGTATTTATATCGGAAACAACATTAAGTATCTGTGTAGCGTATAGAAGAGAGGCATCTCAAGGCGTGCTAAAAATACGTTTCAACAATGACACCTGTTGACTGTTAATCGAACCTATTGAACTAATTAGTCTTCAGCTATCATAAAATTAGTACTGGGAGATACAAGTGAACTTTTCAACAAAAGTTGGCGTGGGTACCGCATTCTTTCGTTGTTCTCCTCAATCATTGAGTTTAACACTCAATATATAAATATTTCCCCGTCATTCTTCCAAGTCAGTGGGCGAAGCCGCATACACGTTCTGCATTTGGTGGATCCGAAAAAAATTTGTCAACCAACATCCTTAATCATCTTTTATCTGACGAACAGCCACAACAACGAAAAGAGGATCAGGAACAATAAATCGAATTATAGAAAATCAGGGGATCCATCCCAACGAGATAACCCCTCTCGACCTACCCCAAGACCCTTGGAATCCCACATAATACCTTAAGTACCCCCATGAAAAACACGGATTAAACGCACCTCAATCACGCTATAATATATTTCATCCCGAACCATGGCGAATGTCAAAACAAAATCCATCTTCAACAGATGTTCGAAACGCAGACCCTGGCGACGACGTACGTGTTCTATGGGACCGGGAAACCCACCCCGCTAACCCCATAAAAAGGGCCGAAAAAGCTGGGCCACCCCGTTTTATTGGACACCCGAAAAAGACAGTTTGTAATGCCATTATTCACGTATTTGTTAAGCCCCGCATTTTCGTGTGGTGGCTGTTTGTTGTCGTCATTTTCTACGGTTTGTGGACTTAGCATTTCCGAGAACCACCCAGCAAGCCGGCAGGGCGTCTATCGGTTTTCGGGTTTGTCAACTTTTATGATGCATTACGAGTTTGGACGGCGATGAAGAATGCGGTGAACGAAGAAGTCAGGTAGCTAATTGTCGTGTAGGTTAATATTTAAACAACGGCGTTAATTCCAAGGACTTTGGCTGTGTTCTTTCGGACAGGTTCTCGACCGTTGTTCAAACATAGCTTGAGACTATAAAGTTACTTCACCCTCCGAGGTATTTTGGTCATCAATAAAACGAAGCCGTCGAAATTAGCAACTGTTTGTGGCTTGTATAGGTAAAGGTTTGTCTCAGAGTCAAAATGGATAACAACGAGCTTGTAATGATCCTCTCGACTTTGCAAATCATTCACAAGATCATTTACCTCTAGTCAACTGAGGTCAATTTGTTTCTATGCTTACATTGATGTCCAATTTCAAGTTTCTAAGAATTTTTTCAACTTGTGCATTTGTTGGTAAAACATCTAACGGAATGGAACTTCTGTTTCCTTGTCCATATAAATAATCACATTAAATGTGGAATTATCAAGAATCTCCAAAACATCCCGAATATTCTCCTTAAAATTCGTCACATTCTCGGCAAAGGTCTAGAAGGAAATCCTCAAGTAGACAGTGGACAGAAAACCATTATCCATGCCGATGAACCGAGGAATAAAGAACTACGCCAAACAATGAATTCAGATTCTTACGGATCCTGTGAAATATGAAAAAAAATGAAAAGGAAAGAGAAGAAAAGGTTTTTACATATTTGGAATGAAGTATGTACGTGACTGTTCGCCTTCTGCCTCGATTTTCTATGACGTCTTCGTGATCAGGAGGCCTGTATTTAATCATACTGTTACTAAAACCTGGGAGGGCAGATGTCAGAGATCTATTTTAAAGGCTTTCAACGTACATGAGTTGACAACCAACCACAAATTAGTAACGCTAAAATAGAAGTTCCGTTTGGATTAAAGCTGCATAATATTATAAGTCAGTGAATAATACAGATCAAACTAGTCTGAGCGAATTGAAAACTATACTTCTCCTACTGCAAGTGGATGCATCAAATATTCAATTCACATTGATAATAATGCATTGATGATCTGATAATAATTTTTAGTGATTCACAGGTTTGACCTGGACTTCCGTAGATATCCATCAAGTGAAGCTTTCAAATAACAAGCCAAATATTTCTTAGTGGGAAATCAGCTTAAAATTCAAGCTAAGCCTTGAATGTTTTAACATGGGCAGTTTTATAATACAGATGTAGGAAAATTATTAGAAGTGAGATTGTGTTTAGCTTTCTAGAATTTGGCTAGTATAAATAGGAGTCAAATGTCTGGTGATCTCAAGATTTTGCCACTTTTCTGTGGGAATTTGTAGCAATAAAGAAAAATGTCATCTGAAGCATCCATATGTCTGTAATCTGATTCGAGTTTTTCGAGAAAATGATTCGTCAGAAGCAGAATATGATGTCAAATCAACGTTATATGAATTAGAAAACCGCAAGCAGAACTGGATTCCATATAATACCATTACTGATAGATACCAGCTAAAAGTTTCTGAGAAAAAAGAAGCGACAAACCAAGTTGGTATATTCTCGATCAGATGGTTGAATGTTAATGACAGGTCATCAGGATAGAAAGGTTACCTGTCATAACATATCGTAGTTATCTCTATTCTTCGTTGGAATCATCATTCTTTGTTGCTTCAATGAACGCATACCTTGGAAAGGAGGCGAGGGCAATTAATTTTCACTTAAAGTTCATTCCTCGTGAATTGAAATGATGATAGACGCATTAGGCAAACAAAAATATCACGTTACCCAATCTGACCATTCGGTTCCCCGTTCTTGGTGGAGAACAACTCAATCCATACCCCACGAAAGACTATACAACAAAAATGTCTCATGTTCAAATTGCCAATGTCCAAGGTGATGAATTTCATCTTGATGCTCAGAGAAAGTTAAGGTGAACCATAAGAAAATTTCCCATAATTATCTGTAACGGTATACCTACATTATTATTGCAAAGAACCCCACATCGAACTATGAGAAACGACAAATGAGAAAGAAACTCCTTAAAAACTTGAAATTACCTATACCCAGGTAGTTTTTAAGAGAAAGAGTTCTGATGAGAACGAGAAGATAAACTCAAAATACCCTCCCTCTTTTGTCATCTCGGATGTAATAGATTGCGCCATCCACCCTCGAAATTGGCTCTTTTTACAAGGTTATTTAAAATACCGATTTCCTACGTAGCAATTTGCACGTTGTGAACGCACCGAAAGATTTAAAATATTAGCTAAAAGCATCGAATGAGCTACTCCACCCCTCTATTAGCGAAAGAAAAAGATCCTACCTCACCCTTACCTTATATTTAATGCTACCCTGTAGAGTCTAGATGGACGATTATGTTAATAGGATTGTCAAATAATAGGATGTGGTAATTTTCAAATACACTGTTTCGTCGAAAAGATCATCCGACACCCTTTCGCTGGAAATTGGGTACTAGAAAAAGGTTAAGAATATACATTAACGGTTTAAAAGGGTTGGTGGTGAAGATCAAAGTGACCGCTCTTTAAAAGCCAAATCTTCTTGAAATAATTGCTTTCTGTAATACTTTGAACGAACGTTTCGTGATGAGAGTTTTAGCACGATATAGCAATATGTTTCGTTAACCTCAACAGAAAATGACATTTTTCTTCCAATTAAACGAAATTGACATGTTACATACTAATTTCCGAACGAAAAGTCGACTGTTTTTGAAGACAAGTACTTTTCGTCCGCATACACTTTTCGTCCGCGAACTATTTTTGTCTAGCGGTTCGTAACTAGGTTACAAAGTATTTTTCTTCCTTTGTCTGTTGTCGAATTTGTTTTGCCAAGATATCCACTGAATTTTACGAATAAATTGAAAAGGTGTTTTGAATATTAGCGAACTGTATAGTCAAGAATGATGAGAACGGTTAGATTTAAACCATCAAACTAATGTTTTTCGAAAAAAAGGTTCATAAAATGAGGTCGTTAGCTGATAATTTGCAACTCTGTGTGTTTCAGTACAATCGGTGGTGAGCCCTAAAAAAAAAGGCGGATAACATTGTTTTTTGTCGAAAATGATGATACTTTTATAACATATCGAAAGTTTGAACCAAATATCTCTTGCCTTTCAATTATCACTTTTATATTTGACAGTTTTGTTTCTTCTGGAAATGTTTTCGGACAGGAACTCGAGTAAACACCCTGTAGTCACTAGAATTTGGCCCAAGAGTGTGTAAATTTGACGAAAAACTCAAGAGTCAAGAAAACGACATAGAATATTTTCGAGTACCTAACTATTAGCAGATATATACAGAAATATCACCTCGTAATAGGGAAAGGTCGAGAAAAAAAATAGGTCTCCAAACCGCCAATTATTTCGCCATTGTTGAGTAATTCAAATCACCATCAGAGCCATAGGCGCTGATTGCCACCTTGCGTCAACAATCAATCTCAACGTATTATCACTTTCATCATCATAGCCCATACGTGGCTCATTTCTAGACAACACTTTCATTACTTGTGCCAGTTCTCGTTCTGCCTAATTCAGCCTCTAATTGAATTTGATGGTATTAATCAAAACTGTGCGGCACATCGTACAGAATTCGTTACCCCCACGTCCCCCTCTGTAAACAAGTTGCGTTGTTGCCCGAGGAGCCTGTACTTTTGTTTCGCAGCGTGACCTTTCATACTTGTCAATTAACATCAAAATACCACTGTCGGCTAAGCGTCGATCAGTTAAGGACCGATTGGGCAATATTTATTGGTTCTATTAGAATATTAAGCAACCGGTTGGTTTCAGAAAAAGGCTAATGAATAAATTGACAGCCGCGTTAATAAGGTAATGGCTTTGCTCTTATCTTCTCACCAGTTCTTGCGCTATGGTTCAATTAAATGCATTGTTGTTGATTGTGCGAGTGTGTTGTGAATTTTCAATGAGCCCAATTAAGGTCCGGAGATGGGAAATCGGGAAAAAGCCGAGATTTTTGATTGACACAATCGCGTCTTTGAATCTTCACGTGTTAGACTGGCGAGTAAAGGTAGTTTTTGGGATATCATCGTCACTTTCTCTGGAAGATTGAGAGGTTGTTCGGGTATTTTGATGGCTCGATTATCATGGCATCAAAATCAACGTCAATAACCACTTATCACTCACGATGTTACATAAAATCACAAGATTTGAAAGAGTTCTCATAACCAAACGACTATTTGGTGGATAAGGAAGGGAATGCATAGGATTCATAAAAAATTGCAATCTCGCAATATCACATATGCTCTATCTATTCGAATTGCTTTAGTTATTCAGTATTAGGGAAAGTACAGAACAATATTCCAATAGATTTTGAATATGTTGTCAACAATTCAGCACAAAATTTCAAGGCTGAATGTTCGAAATACCAATTTAGGCAATTCATCGAAATATACAAATTTTCTTATTAGTAGCTACCTGATGATTGGACATGCGTGTGTCTAGATACCGTGCCCGAATTCATTAGGAATGGAAGAAACCCAACAAGACGACATGTGTCTACTCCGAGTGTAAAACCCCAAAATTAAATTCATGAATCGACGGCACTGATATCCGTGATTATCACCGAGTTTGAGGACATGCACAAAAGTCGTTAACACACGCAAACTGGGTTAGTCCAGAAAAAAAAACGATTTCAATCGTGGAGGAATTCCGAATTGAAATTTTCAAAATATTCGTGGTAGATTTAAAGCTTTTGCTCCAGCAGTTTGAAAATAACTTTCTCTTTACCCACTACACGTGTTTCGCTATCTTAATAGCATCTTCAGGTGGAAGTTTTGAGGGAGGCCCTCTGAAGATGCAAGAATAAACTAGAAATAGTCTAGGGACCTTGTTTCAATTTGGAAATGATTCGTTGATTGAAGGAAATGAACTAATTTGGTCCGAATTTTCCACTGGAATTAAAATGAACTATATGACCTTTTTTTGATATTTCGATAAGACCCAGTTTGAGATTTTTCTACGCAAGAACCAGTACCCTCAGAGAACCCTTGATTTTTTTCTAGTTGAAAAAACTATTCAAGAATAGGTTCTAAAAATTTCGCAGTCCTAGTTGGAACTATTTGGTCAGAGCGATTTTTTATGGTCGACAGCAACTTTTCGAGATTTTTCGAGGGTCATCTTTCGAGATGAATATTCCCAGAAAAATCATCCTAGAGCCAAAAAATATACTTTTTCTGAATAAGCAACTCTTCATGAACTGAATCTAGACCTTTTGTTGGTATTTCGAGAACACCAAGTTTGAGACTTCGCTACGCAAAAACCAGTAATCGCAGTGAACCTTTGATTTTTTTCTTGTTGGATAAACTCTTCGAGAAAATGCTTGGAAAGTTTCACAGTCTTAAGTCGAACCGTTCGGTCATAGCGATTTTTTCAAGAAGTTTTCGAAGGTTATAACGAAGAAACTGTGTATGATGAAATCAGAAATGAGCTGAAGTTGATTCAGAAAGCAACAAATTATGTCTACAACAGATCTAAGAAATGCATTCAAATGGCCTTTCTTTCGAACAAACATAAAATTGAATCGGATCACGAAAATCCTAAAAATAACATGATAAAAAAGCTTCCTGTCTTCAGAACGAGATTTTCACAGAAAAAAACAACCGTGGCGACAAAATTTCGATCTGCTCCTCAGTCTTCCCATCATTTCCTGCATAGTCCTACTCCCTCCGACCGTTCTGTTTCACTTATTCCAATCTAACGTTTAACCGTAAATTCGGTGGCAGGGAAAAAATCGAACAGCACAATAGAACCAAAGATCGTTTTCGACTCCTCGATACCGAACGCTCTCTCTATCCAGCCATCTGCGACGCGTCTGAGACAAATCGGAAATTACGGAATTAAAAAAAAAAAAATGAATCGTAGGTACCATCCAACCGCCGGTCGTTTTGTTCGATTGATTGAGCTCCTTTCGGCCAGGAATTAGCGGCTTTTTCTGTTGTTGTTCGGTTCTGGTCGAACGAAAGGCATTATATTAATTATTTTCGTGAAATACCTACGGTACGATCGGTATCGGATTGGAATGAGAGAGGAGATGCGATATGTTCGACTTCCGTTTAACAGTCGGCGCGTTTTAATTGCGTTCTTTTCATTTCACCAAACGCCGGAAAGTAACGATGAGTCGGCAGACGATTTATTTCATCGATGACGACGAAACATCTGATTGCGTATTCTCGCTGGTCTATTCTTCTATTCAGATTAATTTCGACAATCGTCATTCGGGGAGGAAGAATAGAAAAAGTAATATCGAGCGGAAATGAGATGATATCAAGAAAATGTTTTGTCATCTCGTAATTGTTACCACCATCGCCGAGCATCACGAAGAAATCCAGACGAGCAATTTAATTCTTAATAGTTATAATTCATAGACGTATTGTTGGTCGGTTGTTCAGATTCAGAACTTTTCCCTTCATTATTCATGGGACGAAAAAGAAAGGAATTTACTCCTGAATAAAAAGTGTAAAAACCTAATCCACCCGAACTGAAGATGACTATGCTGCGATTAGGTAATGCAACTCCAACCCAAGATGGAGGAGATTAATGATTGTTGGCAAATAGCTAATGAAATGTTCGATATTGCTCGATCAACCATAATATTGGTAAAAAGAATTGTAGAGATTTAAATAATATGTGGGATATTTGACTTGTCCATAATTGTCCACTTTAGAATCTTCTAATCGAATAAAAAGTTGTTTTTTTCATTCATTCATCACATTAAAATTCATTGAAATTCCACTATTGCAACATTTATGAGGTATTCGAAAACATTCAATTCCTAAAGGTCCTATTATCATCGTGAGACTTAATTCTTATCCAATATTTCCGAACTTAAAACAGATTATGTGATTTTCACAAAAGTGATCACAATAGCATATCAGGTGGAAGTTATACTATCTACTCTTGAATTTTAAGCTTCTTATTTTAAAGTTTTGCGATCATTATCATTGAGATTTTCGAAGAATTACGGTAGCATTTAGTCCTTGCACTGCTTTCGTGAAAAAAAAGACTTAAAATTTGGTAGAAAAAACCTTTCCAGTATTGTCCAAGTAGTATTCATGCAGAGGGGAGAATTTCAACATTTTTCTGAATTGTCTATGCTCGAAATAAAAAAGGCCATAAATCACATGTTCATTTCCGGAGAATTTCTCCCATGATTTGAGCATTTTGACAAGATTATTACCCAAACATTGGTGAACTATCATAATATCAGATATTTTTTCATATCATGTACAGGGTGGACAAAATTCGTTGTCTACTGAGACGATCTCGAGAACTATAGCAGCTTGAAGAAAACGGATGACACATTTTTGGAGAAACAAAGTATGGTGAAAGCCGCAGCCTCCTACGATATTTGGTTTTTGAGTTTGACGATTTCGAAAAGTTCTCATAACTTTTTTGTCTTTGGAGTTACAAATTTGAAACTTGAACCTTCTACAGGCACTTTTTTACGTAGAATCCACTGATGAGCTCAAAATATTAGATAAACTTCATTAAATAATTTTTTTAAATGCAAACTTTCATTGAATTTGTTATTTTTGAATTGGAAAAAAGTCGTTTGTCAGTAGATTCTACGTATGAAAGTGCCTAAGAAGGTTTGAGTTTCAGATCTCTAACTTCAAAGACCAAAAATTTATGAGAACTTTTCGGAATCGATAAGATCTCAATTTTTGTTTATAACTCGAAATCTAAAAATGATAGGCTGATTTTTTTTTCAGATTTGTATTAGTCAGGAAAAAAAAGCTAGAAAATGTGTCATCCGTTTTCTTCTAGCTGCTATAGTTCTTGAGATCCCCTCAGTAGACAACGGATTTTGCTCACCCTGTGCTGTTGCGTCCTTCTAGAATTCCTTTCATATTTTTTTTAGAATTAGGTGTCTGACGATGTGAACAAATGAACTTCCATATTGAAATTTCAATTATTATACCGATTCCTTTCTTTAACAAAATTTACTCCACAATTGGGTTTCTAGGCGCAATCTGAGTTGAAAATCGTTATAATATAGTTTGAGAAAATTACTTTTTTTTACGTTCGTCCCAACAATCTAACCTATAGAACATACGTAGAGTCATTCGGGGTAATTGAGCGCAGTGGGTAAGTGTGCGCAGTGCGTATATCTCGACTATGCAATGTATGAAAAAGGGGTTCATTTGGGTGAAGCAAGAGCGCAGAATCCCCAAATTAGTTTTTTATAGGAGTGCGCCGTGCGACGTTTCGTTAACTTTTTATTTGCAATCAATCAAATTCACTAGTTTTCTTGTTAATTCTCAGCATCTCTGCAAATTCTGCCAGGTCCAAGTTCCGAGTCCGACAGTGTTAAACAATATTTTATTCGATCATGGGCATATTAATCTAAATATATAATAAAAAATTTTAGGTTCTCTTAGCTGCTCAACTCTATAAGAACGTCAATTCAAAGTTTGGCTCACTGGGGAAAGTGTGCGCGGGTAAGTTTGCGCATAGATTCATTATAAGGGCATTAGTTCAGTGGGAATAAATTATGACATTGTTGATTTTCTTGATTAAGACTCGATCAATATTGTCCTATTTGTTCAGAAAAATATGAAGAGCCACCAACAGGGGAATGTATCAAGTGTTGTATTCACCAGGAATTGTGGCACGAACAATAATGCACTGCTTGTAAAAAGGCGCTTCTGTATTGACAATAAACAGCATTTCTCTAATATTGTAACATTTTGATGACATTATTTTGTAATTTGTTTCGATTGTGTGCTTCACTAAGCACTGCGTTCACTTACCTCGTGAGGGTGCGCACACTTACCCGCGGGGCATGTGAACGCACTCCGACTTTCACTATTAAATTTTTTTTTGCGGAAAAAAAACGTTTTTGTTTGTTTGCTTTTTGATGTTTTCTCATAGATCAGAAAATTCTCTATCTTATGAATATGTTTTAATTTTCCTAGCTTCAACATTTGAAACTGGGTATGGCTTGAAAGGCAAAAGTGCGCACAGTTGCCCCGAATGACTCTACCTATTCCTTTTTTTAACAAAATTTACTCCACAATTGGGTTTCTAGGCCCAATCTGAGTTGAAAAAACCGTTATAATATAGTTTGAGAAAATTATTTTTTATGTTCGTTCCAACAATCTAACCTATAGAGCTGTACGTACACCAGAAATTAAATTGTCCAACTAATAAGGAAGCTTCAAGGATTCTTTTAAACTTCTTCAATTACGGAAACTGTTCGAGTCCGAACCGTTAGAACCATAAATTGGGGAAAAAATAAGAAATAAGTAGCAATAACCCGACTACGGATTTCCGATCATCAAGATTTCCGTGAAACTCGTGGTAATTAGAAAATTCTCCTAACCACTCTGCCAACGAACATCTTATCTAGCAAATGATTTGTCTTAGTTTCGGTTGGCGAAAAACAGAATCAAACTCTCCATGGTCGATTAGCGAACCGGGATCTCCGACAGACCCTGACCGTGTCAAATAATATCGTCATTTTATTAGACCCCGTTAGATCGTCCACTGTCACACGGAAATTTTAATCGGCGATAATTCAGAACGACAATGAGTTACCTGGAAGGAATTATGGTGCATAATTTAAGTCAGAGTTTAAGTAATTCGTTGAAAATTGTTTAGTAATGCGGTTAGATTTGAGTGGGTTCTCTGGGAATATATACGAGCAGGAAACTGGAATGTGGATTTTTCGCATCAAAGTGTACGAGGCCAATCTCCACGATTTGGAAAAGTTAATAAATTTCCTGAAGCCGGTTCGGAGAATCAAATATGAGAAAGAAGAAAAATGCAAAAAATTCATTTCTCGTGTGAAACATTGGGAGAAGTGCCAATGTAATCATTACACCTCACATTTTTGGATCAATTCCGCTGATATCATACTCATACGAATTCGACGATTCGATCTGAACAACGAAAAATTTTCATCAAAGCTCTCCTTATGTAGCTGTCAAAATGATTGGCTACTTAAGAATTATCAACCTATCACCTTACTTGATTAAGTCCTCCTGCATCCACGCCACTCACCTGCAAAATAAAAAAAAAAAAGAATAAATAAGAGCCTAATTTGTGCAAAAAAATGCAATGAATATTTTTTATGGTCCATATCTTTCGTTTAACATGTGGCACTGGCGTCCGTTTCTTCGAAAATCGGGATAAAACAGTTTACGTAGCTTTTAAATCATCTTCTGGCCGCATGTTTTTCGTTTGGTTTTATAACGTCGAAAACTGGGTAAAAGCGACAGGGTGAACTTTTACAGCCGGATATTAAAACAGGAATCTTCGTCGTTTATAACTTTTCGACGGGTGGTTTCAAAATATAAAACGGCTTTATTTATTTTCGACATGGATCTCGGGAGACATTGTGGAAGATAAATTTTTTAATTACCTCGTATCTTGGGTTCCCTTCACGAAGAAAGAAATGTTCACAATGTGTACGCCATCTCGGTTCATCATCTCCTGATTTGAAAAAGAAAATCGAATGAAACATCTAAGCGTACTATCTCAGGAAAATTCATTTCGTATTTTTTCGACTCACACACACATAAGTTCATTCAATGTATAAAATACCGTATAAGTCAGATTTTCATCATAAAATCCATACATATTTCCAATGACGCCAAATGGAAAGAATGCTAGCGCTGTAACGTAGTCAATAAGAATACATTCACTTTCACTTACTTTGATTGCAACAAACCCTGATTTAAAAAAAAAAACAAGAAGGTAATATTACATATCACCATAGCAAATTTCAATTAAAACATTCAGCCTGCATAATGTTTTTTTCTTCGTTTCTGGACGTCGTAGATTTGAATTATTATTCCAAAAATTATTGAGAAAAATTAAAACTGGATAAACCATTTGGTATTTCTTAACTCCGGGCATTAAAACCATTTGATTGCCTCAGTGTCCTTCTGGCATACATCATCAGAGGAACTGAAAGGGTTCTCAAACACATGGAAGATATAAAGGGATTCGGAATTGGATAAAAATTACATCGTAACATAAAGTAACTTTTATGAGCAGCTATTTTCTCCTGTTTAAAACACGAAATAAAAATAACAAAGGAGCAGCACAGTACACTCGGTGTGCGCATAAAGAATCGAGCGATAGCTCATAAATCGTACTCAATTCACTGGAAGAAGTGAATCTGACAAAGGGGCATTCATATCTAACTTTATGGGATTATAACAAAGTTATCCACTTATATCCGAGCCAGTGGCGCTCCAAGAGGATCGATCAAAATTTCAGGGCCGATTTCAAGCGTCATTTGTCCATTGTTAACGCGGTCCGACCGTGAAAAACGCAGAAGTCTCAACGCCTCCCCGATATTAACGTACGAATCTATTCGAAACAGGTAGAGATGAGGCTGCGATGCCAAGTCGTTCGGTCGGAAATTTCCCAAGAAGCATTCCTCGATCGAAAATCTAAAATTCCCCTAAAACTGGGAGCGTGTTTCGTTTCATATGAAACTCTGGGAAGCTGCTAGACAAAAATCATTAAATCCCCTGAATTTTCATTGTGCATTAGTAGCTCATGAATAGAATCCGTCGTAATTCTGGGATATACGGAGTGAAACACTGATAAAAAGAAAAAAAAATGCCCCTTGTTTTTTACACATAATCAACACAGCCAAAAACAGGGTTTTTCAATGAAATTCATTGGGATTTATACTCCCAATACTGCTGTCTAGATGACTTATTTTCTCGAATTTAAAATTCTCTCTTCGTTGCCGAGGAGATCCCCATCCTTGGCAACCCTGTCGAGAGAGTATCTCGAGGATCGGTCGTAAATATGCGTCAGAAGAAGAACAGGACCTGGATGGAAGAAGCACTGACCGCTAGTACCCAGGGAAAATGCCGAACAAAAGCTCAGACAACGGCCGTTATGAATGGTTGTTCGCAACGATTAGACTCTTTCAATTTGTGCCCGCTTTCTATGGCTTCACTTCACCTGTTCGGCCGTTTTTCTTTTCGCGTAACGTTCGGCCGTGCTCCTGCGGGGGCTTTTCTCTATTTACACAGTCGTGGAATTGTTTTCGATTCGAAACGTCCGCCCGAACTATTTTCGTGAAGTCGTAAGATATTGTGAGGACTTCATTTTTGTCATGTTATACTGTCGTTATTTATTGCTCGGGTGAAATTTTCTCTCAGGAGTCGTGAAAGCCGCAGCTTATTGTTTGGTTTTGTTCCGTTTGAATGTTTAGAGAACGCGTATTTCGTATGTATTATTAGAAATTTTCTGGTCGGTTACGGGGGGCTTTATTGTGGAAAAGAACTGCAGACAGGTAAAGAGCGATAGTAAAAGGAACTGAAGCATATATTTGCGGATCAATGCTATAATGATACTTCACTTATGCATTACTTTGAGGAGTGAGAAATCCATTATTCTTTGGGTAAATGGGTAAAGTCATAGATATTTTGTAAAATATCTATCGATAAATTTCAAATCTATGAATACTCCAAAGGTGCATATTTTAATAGTAGATTCTTGAGGTCGAGAGAAATACTTGTTTCCCATACCAATTCTTCCGATTCGGCACAGATAAACAGATATACAGTCCCTGGCCATATTATTAGACGCATTGATTCGATGCAAAATCTCAATATTGAATCATTAAATTGAATGTATATGTTACATATACTTCATCTGTAAATGGTTTTCACATATAATATATCATATTCAATAAAAAATATTGATTTATTGATGATTAAACATGAAATTCTAATATTTTGCTGAGCCACCCTGTGTAGCTATGAGAGCTTCATAATATCTATGCAGAATTGTTCGGTTTGCTGCATTCGATGATTTCATATGTGGATTATCGAAATAACGTCCGAACCTGCAGAATGCAAGACGACCACTGGAAGACATAGTACTGATTCATACTTATACTTCATTCAACTTTATTTTAGCAGTCGGTTGGCCATGCAAATTTGACACATTTCACTCTGTATAGTACGAAAATGTGGGGTTATGAAGCTTGTCAAAACATTTTTGGGTTTTAAATCAACGCTATGTGGCCCGTTCTACGTAAAAGTTTCTGTTATTACGTATTTTATCACAATGTCGAATCTCTTCGGAAAATATGTGACGAACATAATTGAAGTTCATACAAACTGATTGAAGGCATACCAAATCCAGTTATTTGCATGGAAAATACAAGAGATCAGTATAATATCATAATATGCACTAGCTTGAGGAGAGTTAATGTTCGTTATCTTCTTTGGCCAAAGTTTGAATACGTAACATCAGTTGTAGATTTCAAAAATATTAACCCGAAGATGAAATGCATATGATGCAGTGGTTGGGAATGGGTATCTCTAGAAGGAATTAACAGATAATTACAATTACAATTTAAATTCTTCAACAAAAATCATCTTGCATCAATATAAGTAAAAGGAGTTGAAGGAAGTTTCAAGTTAAGATGCAACTTCACCATTGAACAAAGATTTCACATGAATAAACAAGTAACAGGGCAACTTGCGCGTATTTGTGGCTATTCATCTTAATACATTGATGTAATTATAATAATTAGGTATTTATTAGTACCTTAAGACATTTACATTGTATAGGACAAGTCAAATGAAAAATAGAAAAATCCATTTTCGAGAACTTATTCTCCGATGACATTTATCGAAAATCCTGTAGTAAACTTTTCGCATTAATTCACTCAAACATAAAATTCCCAAATGCCACCACTTTTTTGGGTCTCCCAATAGAAGGATATTCTTTGTCATACTCTTCATTCACAATCTTTCTGATTGTGAAAATATTCAGCTGAAATATAAGTCTTTTAGATTAACATGAAACATTATATAAATTCTCTTACATTGAATATGTACGCTATCGTCTGACGTATTGTGGATTTTAGAATATCAGGGTATAACTATTTGAATGAGCGGACCTGAATTCTAAAAGGCATTTCTTGAAACCCTGACTGTTTTTTCAATCACTTTCGGCATTTTCGAATTTCCGTAATGAAAATTGATATTAGTTGTGGCAACGGCGTTATGACATTAACGACATTTCATGAGTGCCAACCTAACTTCGTTCTAGTTACAAAAACTTGAGAAAATTATTTCATGGCCAACCGACTGCTAAAATGAATTTGAATGAAGTATAGGTACTAATACTACAACATCAAAAATAAATGCCAAATAGATCAATTTAATGAGAGTCGTAGATAAAACTGACATTCTGTGGAAATGAAATTCAAATATTCTGCTTTTTCCTCGGGCAATACCAGTAAATATAAAAAAAATCCTCAGTGCGTCTAATAAACTGGCCAGGGACTGTAGACATTTTGAGTTTTCATAATGAGCTGTGCTACCCCAGGAAAAACAAAATTACCTTCAGAATAACTAGCTAAATCTGTGACCCAATTTTCCGAATTTCACAGATACATTATACGAAAAAATATGAAGAATACTTTTATTTTACAAAACGTTCAAATATTCCTTAGATAGCGTCCAACATAGAGTTTCAAGAGTTGGGTTCTTTGAATTTTTGGTTTTTTTATGGTAGGTAATGGTCATAATGAGAGAAAGCTGGAAGACTTCTTGTGTTCGAAAAAGATTCATCAAATAAATGGAAAACTATATTTCAAAATTCATTTCATTCGATGAAACCGTTCGTGAGATAGAACTAAAAATAACATATTTTCATAGGTTCTCAACAGCCTGTATCTTTTAAACCAAGCCGACTGAGAAGACATGATGAAGGAAAAAATGTTTTTTGACCTCAAGAATCTACCGTTAAAATATTCGTACGAGTCAAAGACTCATCCGGTATTTCTACAAGGCCTAAACTATTTACACATTTTTTTAATTGCTTTTTTCAATTTGCTCATCATTCAGGACCACATTTCTTCCTTTTGAAGAAATCCATTTGATCTGGAATAACCTTGAATTTAAGGCCAAGGTTAAAAAAACTTCATTTTCTCTCCCCCTTGATATCTAACCTAACCACGAAGTCAAGGCAAGATTAAAAAAAAGTTTGTTTTCTGTACCCCTTGATATTTAACATTTTTTCCTAATGTTTAGGGTTGGCAAAATTCGTTGTCTACTGAGGAAATCTTGAGGACAATAAGGATTAATTCAGATCTTGAGAACTATGAGAGCTAGAAGAAAAGGGATGACACATTTCCCAGCTCTTTTTCAGAGAAACAAAGAATGGTGAAAACCATAGCCTCCCACGATTCTTCGTTTTTGAGTTATTAGCAAAAAATGAGATTTCGACAGGTTCTCATCACTTTTTTGTCTTTGGAATTACAGATTTGAAACTTGAACAGTCTAAGGCACTTTTTTTTATAAGTAGAATGGTAGAATCTACTGACAAAAAAGTTTTGAGAACGTTTCAAAATCGTCAAAATCTCATTTCTCGCTGAATACTCAAAAACAAAGAATCGTAGGAGGATACGGTTTTCACCATTCTTTGTTTCTCTAGCTCTTATAGTTCTCGAGATCCCCTCAGTAGACAAAGAATTTTGCCCACCTTGTATACAGGTCGAAAATTTAATCTGCGTCCACTGAAACAAATTTTTTTTTCGGCTCGAATAAAACGAAGCAAAAAAACGTCTTCAAGCTCCGCCTGAACGACAGCTTATATGCCTCCAACATACCACCTTCCCGGCTTCCCACAACTGACATAAACGAATCGGGGCACTCGACGAGGAATACTCGGCGGATTGTTTCTCAAATTCTCGCCGACCTATACCACTATAATTGCGCCGCGGCCAATTCAACAGCGCATAACTCCCCGCGTTCGCGGCCATATAAGCCAATTAATAACGGCCACTCGGAATCCGACTACACGAAAAAGCCATCTTTGGGCGAATATTAAAACATCCCCGAGCTGGAACGGCCGCGCCGAATAGGCCAGTTAAGATAGCCCGTAATGGGCAATCATATTTCAGAGAGGCAGTTTTCGAGGTGCTGCGCAATTTCTATACGCGAATCCCGCCGAATCGTGAATGTTTTATAATATACGGGAGACGGTTTGGGACCGCTCGACCGCGTGAGAAAATTTCTGGAAAAGGAGTGCGAAAGTAATTTCTTCTCAAAATTGCATTGACAGCGGTTCTGCAACTCGACAGGCTTGGGAGTCGGTTTTTATTGCCAAAATTAAAGAGTTCATTTATATAATTGAGTAGGTATTAATATGGACTCAACGTTCTAGGTATGAAAATCTGTAGTTCTGCCCTCTAACAGCAGCAGTTACGGTGGATGAAAAACTGACAAGTGTCCGAAATTTCATACTGTAGGATCGCAGATTAAGGTGTAGAGACTATATAAAACTTTCCGTCAAATGGAAACAGATCTGTGTTTCACACGTTATAAAAGAGAGATTCATTTCCTTGACTTGTTTCCTAGCCTTGGCTACGTATCAGGTATGGAATACCATCATCGGCATTACGTCTTGTGTTTTTCTGTCCATAAGGCAAATTTATCTCTGCCTCAGTTTGAGGAATTTTATGTACAGATGAGTAGAATCGTTTGAAAGCCTCAAATTGCCAGACAAAAATAATTCCTTCTCAGAAATCTGTTACAGTCGGGACATAAGATACAAGTCATAATTCTTAAATTCAAGTAGGTTTCTGAGGAGTTAGTTCCAAATCGAAATTCTGATAGATGTCAGAATTCTTATATGTATAAGTCGGAAATCTGGACTTTGAGTCAGACTTCTAGATTGCTAGTCAGAATTCACCAGCAAGCTCATCATTCTCAGACTATGAAGACTTGTAATTGTACGAATAAAAAATGCATTGCAACATTGCAGATGAGTGTCTGAAAAATGTTAAAAACTTTTTTATGGTTTCGAGACAACAAATGAAGGGTACAGGGAAAAAACCATTGATGTCAATTTTTGTCCGAAAATGAGTTAGACACACAATTCAATTCAGAATGAAAAGTAGTATATTATGGTATATTAAAACGGGCATGAAACTAGCTCAGTCATACGTTAAATCGCTCCCGAAGATTTACCGTGCAGGGAAAGAACTAACGATATCAATCAATATACGAAAAAAAAATTTCTAAGTCATTTCATGTAATGCACTCAGTTTATGTATAATAATATTAATAATGTTCAATTTATGTCGACTACGCATCTCAACTTGTGTTAAAATGGAATGTCTCTGTCTTTCTCTGTGTTTCTTTACCCTCCTCATTTCATTCCATAAACCTATGTCAATGTTAGAAACAGTTTGTTTGTTTGAATAATAATCTGAGTTTAAGCGGAGCCAATCGCCGTTTGGTGAAATGCAGCTTGAAAATTTTATATAATATGTAAATTATGCAACTAAACGTGGTCTAGTGAATGAGGCAAAAGAAAACGCGAAAGTCTGGAAATAAACCGGGCACAGTCTAAACTACCAAAGATAGTTTTCATTTCACATATTCTACCTTGACGAATACCTTAAAAAGACTCCTTATCGAAAATTTTCAGCTTATCAACTCGAATAACCAATTGCGAATTATTGCTTCCTACATCGCAGACGTATATAACTCTGGGGAAAACAAAATTGGAATTGTTTGAGATAAATCAATCATTACATACCTACGTAGGTGTAATAACTGCATTAGTCAGTTACATAAAAACCACACGAGTAGGTACGTTATTAAATTCTTAATCGAAAAGCTGAATCATAAATGTTTATGTCCCTGTATGGTCGTTACTTAACAATTGGTTTCTTTCGTCATTTCAGTTGGCTTGGATAGTTTTCAGTACGAATTGGAATGCGTTTAAAAATTCAGCCAGTGCTGATTAGGATAATCCATTTTTCCCATGACATTACTTCTCTCATTCATAGAGAGATCGGATAATTGGATTTATGACAGTATTCAGGGTGAGTCTGATGCGTATACTCCATTCACATTTATTTTAGCAGTCGGTTGGCCATGAAATAATTTTCTCAAGTTTTTGTAACTAGAACAGAGTAAGGTTGGCACTCATGAAATGTCGTTAATGTCATAACGCCGATGCCAAAACTAATATCAATTAATATTACAAAAATGTCGAAAAGTGATTGAAAAAGAGAAAAAACAGGGTTTCAGGAAGTACTATTTAGAATTCAGGTCCGCTCACTCAAATAGTTATACCATTGTATAAAGATGTGGTCTTTATACAATGGTTATACCCTGATATTCTAAAATCCACAATACGTCAGACGGTAGGGAACATATTCAATGCAAGTGAAATTATATAGGTAGGTAATGTTTCATCTGAATCTGAACGACTTATATTTCAGCTGAATATTTCCACAATCAAAAAGATTGTGAATGAAGAGGATGACAAAGAATTTCTTTCTATTGGGAGATCCAAAAGAGTGGTGGCATTTGAGAATTTTATGTTTGAGTGAAGTGAATGCGAAAAGTTTACTACAGGATTTTCGATGAATGTCATGGTAGAATAAGTTCCCGAAAATTGATTATTCTATTTTTCATGTGACTTGTCCTATACATTGTAAATGTCTTAAGGTACCAATAAATACCTAATTATTATTATTATATAAATTTATTGAAATGAACAGCCACAAATACGCGCCAGTTGTCCTGTTAATTGTTTATCAATGTGAAATTTTTGTTCAAAGGTGAAGTTCATCTTGACTTGAAACTTCCTTTAATTCCTTTTACTTACATCGATGCAAGATGATTTTTGTTGAAGAATTTAACATTCTTGTAATTATCTGTAAGTTCCTTCGGGAGATACCCATTCCCAACCACTGCATCATATGCATTTCATCTTCAAGTTAATATTTTTGAAATCTACAACTGATGTAACGTATTCAAAATTTAGCCAAAGAAGATAACGAACATTAACTCTCCTCAAGCTAGTGCATATTATGATATTATACTGATCTCTTGTATTTTCCATGCAAATAACTGGATTTGGTATGCCTTCAATCAGTTTGTATAAACTTCAATTATGTTCGTCACATATATTCCGAAGAGATTAGACATTGTGATAAAATACGTAATAACAGAAACTTTTATGTAAAACGGGCAACATAGCGTTGATTTGAAACCCAAAAATGTTTTGACAAGCGTCATAGCCCCACATTTTCGTACTATACAGAGTGTCAAATTTCCATGGCCAACCGAGTGCTAAAATAAAAGTGAATAGAGTATTCAAATATTTTAACAGTAGATTCCTCAGGTCAAAGGAAACACTTTTTTTACCATTTTTTCCGAATCGGCTAGGTTTAAAAGATACAGGCTGTTGAAAAGCATAAAAAAAATGTTATTTTTAGTTCTCACAAACGTTTTTACACACAAGATATCACCCACGTCGTCCAGTTTTGTCATTATGATCATGCCGTAACATGAAAATACGGAAAATTCAAAGAATCTTACCCTTGAAACTAAGTTGTAAGCTATCTAATAAATATTTGAACGTTTTGTGAAATAAAAGTATTAATCATATTTTCTCGTATAATGCGCGTTTTCCAGTGGTTTGATGTTTAAAAATAAAAAATATCTATTCGAAAAATTGAGTACTTTGACCGAATGCAAATCTTTTTGAAAGATCCACAGAGGTGCAGAGTCACAATTCATTACGAAAACTTAAAATGGCTACATCTTTTTCTCAGGGTAGAATTGAAAAAAATGGTAAAGGAAAAAAGTGATTCTTTTGACCTCATGAATCTACTGTTGAAATATTCGTACGATTCAAAGACACATCGTTTATAGTTCAGAAACCGAGTATCTGGGAAAATTCAAAGGGGTATGGATAAGCTGCACATTCATTACAGCCGTTTTCAATAAACCTATCCATCGTTTCACTTACTTACGATTGGTAACCATTGGTAACCATTCTTAAATATATCTACAGATAGATCATAGAAATTAAATCAGATGGCTTTTTTTATCTTCAGACAATGGATATATAGGTTTATTGAAAACGGCCGTTAAAAGGAAAAATAAGTCTGTTTGTAGTGCGGGAGGGAGGGATAGTGATAATAAAAATATTTCTTGTCGTTGTGGCGTCCAGAACCAATCGAAGGTTTAACTTCCCCTAAATTTACTGGAGAAATTGAGCAATGAAGCATAAATCGACTAATTTACGAAAGAATTGAATCTAGGCTCGAAATATTTATTAGCAAACTTCAAATTTTCTGATGTTCGAGTAGGTATCTCCCTTACGATTTCAAAATCACAAAACTGTCCAGATTATCCCACTTCTCCCCACTGTCGCGCGGGCATTCTTCGTGTCAGACCAGCCGGCGTTATTTGTTATGAGGTTTTCCTCACCGGGCCAGAATGCAAATTTTACATGGTTGGTCGCTTTCGTGCACCTTGTTCGCATACTGGGAATACTACGAATTAAGAGCGCCCGCGGAGAGGATCCAGAAGGTAACCAGTCGGTTATAATCGGGGCCAAATCGCGGCCGGAGACCGGAATGAGATCTGGAAGATCTACTCGGCCGAAACGTTCGGGCGTGATGCGATTGATTTGACATCAATAACTACCTGCAGATAGGCAACTACCGACCGCTGTTGGTCTTTGTTTGCTCCTAACCCCGCGTTGTGTCATTAGATGGACGTGGCAACCGACCACTGGAGACCTTAACGAGCGGTTAAGACAGAAAACTGTGAGAAATTCACAGAGTGCTGAAGATTCTAGTCAATTTCGGCTTTGAACAGGCAATCCCTATACATTTTGAATTCGCTGAAAATGTCACAAAGATTATCAGGAAATAAAACTAAAAATTGAGGAATGATTCCTTAAGTGTGAGTTTTTCCTATTATTTTTTGCAGAACCTTCTTTGAAACCAGAAAACTGAGAGAGATTAAATTCTATGGGAGACAATCGAAACAATTTTTGGTTTTGTTAACTTGAAACTGTTTTTTTTTTCTTATTATACTCTCTGGAATTAGGTCTCTTGTAATATTTCTCTTAAAGTAACGGTTTTTGAAAAAAGTTATAAACAGGTAAGTAGAGTGAGTCTGATAGGCTGGAATTATCTTCGAAGTTAAATTTACCTAGTTGGTATAGGAAGATAGGAACCATGATAAGGAAACACTACCAAATTTTGTTTTATTGCCTTCTCGCTATAATAGAATGTCTCCTCGAATTCATTTCTGTCAGTTTCCTAAGGAAACCAAATGAAAATTGCATATTAGATACCATCTTCATAGGGGGTTGTATCTAAACAGGGACTGACAACAATCACCATTAACACATCAATAAATGAGAACCGAAAACTAAACTTGCTATATCATAATGAATTATTACCCACATTCACCACGGATTAAGTTATGTCAATATTTTCAGAGAAATGGGCAAAATAAATTATTTACGTCTCGAAAGCCTTTAGTTTTTTGCAACATATTTCAAGAGACCTTATTCGTTCGAAATGAATCAATCAAAAATAAATTCTGGTTTAATATCGACAAGGAGAAAAGGTTTCGTGCGAAAAAAATTTTAGGGGTAGCTTTTTCTATCTCTAGCAATTATTCATTTACACCCTGTATATCAGTGTAGATTAAACCGGATGAGTTTTTTCAATTGTGACTTCACTGAACGATCAGGACAGAAAACTGTATTATCTATTAGTGCTTTAAAAACGAGAAAGTTCAAGAATGTTGTGAATTTGAAGAATGAACTTTGTGTTTTATATCGACAGTTCTTGGAGACACAGCAAGAGTTCCAAAGATTTATGCAAAATCGAAGCTGAAATTCGATATTTTCTGAATAAATTTGGGGAGTATCTTACACATAATTTTGTTTATAAATATATTTAAAATTTTTCATTCTTTACAGTTAGATTGAGTCGATTTGACTGATTAAAAACGTTTGCAAATTTCCACTTTTATCATTTTTTGTGTTGGATTTTTATGTTTCTTCTTTAGGTATAATGATGATAAATGTTGAATCAAATTTCCGAAAATTGCAAGTCAACAAATACATTTTATTTAATTTTTTTACTCTTTATAGTTCCAGTGATTTATTCTTTTGATTTAGTTTGTTCAATGCAAATTGGGCTTATTTGAGAGAACTTATTTATCGCCAAATGAAAGCATCTTTTTTTAAAGCATTGAAACGGTGAGGAAGGTTTGAACTGTTAATGCAAACATTGATTGAATTAAATTATTGAGTTCAAATAATTTTTCTAATCCCGAATCAACAAACCAGAGTTTCCTGTAGTTAAGAAATTTATTCTGTTGATACTCGTGATATCACCATGATAATATTCACCACGATAAAATGACGATCGGAAAATCGAATCAAATAAGCCACAAAATTCGATAAAATTAATAATCGAACACGTTAAGAAATTAAGTTCATCGAATCCGATGATTCCAATTCAACGATAACATTCCATCAAAAATTTCGTTACTTATCACAACAACAGCCTCGTTATTTCCTCTCGCACAGAAATTCGAAACGGGTTCACTCTGAAAAACCAATTCCGCCTCAGATAGCGAATCACTCTTTCCGTCTAACAATAAATAATAATCGAATGAAAATAAATAACCATCGACACAATGGTCGCGCGCTTACGCTCTTCTATAATGCCTGAAACTTCTACGAATTTCAGCGCCGAGGACACAAAGTACTTCATTTTCCGCCAAGAATGGCCAAGTCGACAAAAAGGAAATGAGGAGCTTTCGCGAAGCCCGACGACTCCGGGTACTAAGTACCGGAGTCGAGTAGCTAGAATGCCGGGCAAGAAGGAACGCAGTTCGGCGAAGAGCGAGCGGAGGGTGGAGGGGGCGCCAAAGGCTCGCAGAGGCATTATAGCGGGCGAGGACAGAGAAGAGGGAGTCGAGCCCGAGAAGTTCGTGGCCTTGTGAGCTGGTAAGCGCAGTCAAGCACCGGGCCGCGTCCGAGAAGGTAACGGCATGCTACAAGACATCGTACGTGCCACGGCTTACAATGGTGTAGCAATCAGTGCGTCGTCGGTACCAAGAAATGGGCACCACCGTCGTTTGTGCGGTACTATTCGGCGCCGTTTTCGGGGTGCTATCCGCGTCCCTGAGCAAGGCGCTACGTTATCAGGCGCCGGACGAGTGCAAGTGGGTTGTCGTCGACTCTGACGTCGAGGACGACGTGGCCTTAGTGTGTAAACTTCGCACCATTAACAGTGAACTCGAGAACACCAACTTCAGTGTGATACAACCGCAGCATACGGTGCGGTTACGGTTAGAATGCAGCGACGGGCTCTTCTTTCAGAGCTCGCTGAGTGCGGGCAGTTTCAAGCCTCTCGTCGAACTACGCGAACTCTCCATAGAGTACTGCAAGATAGGGAATCTATCCGACGGCGCGTTCAAAGGACTGAAAGAACTGCGGAATCTGACGGTTCGCACGCACAACACGGACTGGTCGGCCATGGCGTTGGAGGTTTCGCCGGACGCCTTCGACGACGAGCTGAGGAACCTGGAACGGCTCGATCTCGGCGAGAACAACATGTGGAGCCTGCCGTCGGGTGTGCTATGTCCCCTGTACAATCTACAGGTGTTGAACTTGACGCGAAACAGGTTGCGAGAAGTGTCCGATTTCAGATTTTCGAACAGCCCGTCCGACAGGTGTAACGCGAACCTAAGGCTGTTGGACTTGTCCCGTAACAAGATAGACAGATTGATGAGCGGACAGTTTTCCGGACTGACGCGGTTGCAAAAGCTCTATTTGCAGGGAAACGGTCTGACCAACATCGCCGACCGCGCGTTAGAGGGTCTCGTCGCCCTCAACATACTCAAAGTGTCCGATAACAAACTAGTCAGTTTACCCCCTGAACTATTCTCCGATACCAGAGACATACGCGAGCTATACCTGCAGAACAACACGATAAACGTTTTAGCGCCTGGTCTATTGAACGAATTGACGCAACTCCTCGTCCTAGATCTGTCGCACAACGAACTAACAACGGACTGGATAAACGCCGGTACTTTTACTGGCCTTGTGCGACTAGTGGTGCTCGACATTTCGTTCAACAAAATATCAAAACTCGAACTGTCGTTATTCAGGGATCTATACAGCTTGCAAATTCTCAGACTGAACGACAATCAGATCGAGAACATACCAGAGAACACTTTCTCCGCTCTCTACAACCTTCACACTCTTATAATTTCGAACAATAAGATCGCGAGAATCGACGGGGATACCTTCAACGGATTATACGTTTTATCCTTGCTCTCTCTGGATAACAATAAAATAGCGTGGATCCATCCGGAAGCTCTCAAGAATTGTTCCAGCCTGCAAGATCTACATTTAAACGGCAACAAACTACTCAACGTGCCCGAGGTTCTCAACAACGTTCCCAACCTGAAAACCCTAGATCTCGGCGAGAATCACATAGACACGATAACGAACGACACGTTCCCTGAGATGAAGTCGATGTTCGGTCTTAGGCTGACGGAAAACAACATCGGCAACATATCCAAGGGAGTGTTCGAGAAGATGCCGTCGTTGAAGATCCTCAACCTGTCCAAAAACAAGATCCAGAAGATCGCATCGGGCGCGTTCGACGTCAATATCAATCTGCAGGCGATAAGGCTGGACGGCAACTATCTGACAGATATAGAAGAATTATTCGCCAAGTTGCCGCATTTGGTATGGCTCAACATATCCGACAATCATCTGAAATGGTTCGATTACGCCCTGATACCGACCGGTCTGCAATGGCTCGACATACATGCAAACCAAATAGAAGAACTGGGTAATTATTTCGAAATAGAATCGAGCCTTTCGTTGAGCACCTTCGACGCCAGTTCCAACAAGCTGACTGAGATAACCGGCAGTTCGATACCGAACAGCGTAGAGGTTTTGTTCCTGAACGACAATCTGATTTCGAAGGTTCAATCGTACACCTTCTTCAAGAAACCGAACCTGACCAGGGTGGATCTGTTCGGTAACAAGATAACCAGTCTGGATCCGAATTCCCTGAGGATATCCACGGTTCCCGTCGACAAGCAGCTGCCTGAATTTTACATAGGTGGAAATCCGTATAGGTGCGATTGTACCATGGAATGGTTGCAGAAAGTTAACGTGGGTAATCGTGTGAGGACTCAGCCGAAATTGGTGGATTTGGAGAGTATCTATTGTTCGTTGTTGTATAATAGAGGAAGGACTTATGTTCCTCTTGTGGAAGCCGCGCCGTATCAGTTCCTGTGCACCTACGAAACTCACTGTTTCGCCCTGTGCCACTGCTGCGATTTCGACGCCTGCGACTGCGAAATGACCTGCCCGACCAATTGTACTTGTTATCACGACCAATCTTGGTCGGCCAACGTTGTGGATTGTTCCTCCGGCGGCTACGTGGCTAAATTACCCGAGCAGATACCGATGGACGCGACTCAACTCTACCTGGACGGTAACGACCTGCGGTCGTTAAACAGTCACGCATTTATCGGCCGCAAACGGCTCAAGATCCTCTTCCTAAACAACTCAAACGTCGAGCTGATACAAAACCGCACGTTCAACGGACTCCTCGATCTCGAACTACTCCACCTGGATCAGAACAGGATTGCCGAGTTGCACGGCTACGAATTCGACGGTCTGGCCGGTCTGAGGGAGATTTTCCTGCAGCACAATCGCATCTCGCACATCCACAACCAGACGTTCAACGGGCTCAGGCAGTTGAGGGTGTTGAGGCTCGACCATAACCGGCTGACGACGTTCAACGTGTGGAACTTGCCGACCACCCTTATCGACGCGACCATGGCGTTCAATCCTTGGTCCTGTGACTGCGAATTTTCCGAACGGCTGAGAGAATGGATGATACGTAGCGCCGGAGTCACGGACATCGCGAAAGTCCGCTGCATTCATAACATAACAGACATCGATTTTTACGACGAGAGCGTATTCTCGGAGAATTCCGACAACGGCTTCAATGTGAGCACGGAAAACGGTACTTTATGCACCGGAATAGCGATTGATAACTCCGTGAACGGCAATTTGACCGCTACGAAAACCATCATCAAGAAACAGGTGATACAGGATTATCTGCCGATCTTGGTGGGTACCCTCACAGTGTTCGCCGTGATCGTTCTGTTGACCCTGATCGTGTTCATATTCAGACAGGAGGTGCGGGTGTTCTGTCATTCGAAATTCGGGATAAGGCCCTTCCAGAGGTCGAACGAATTGGATCGCGACGATCGAGAGAAGTTGTTCGACGCGTTCGTCAGTTATAGTTCGAAGGACGAGGCATGGGTGGCGGAGGTTTTAGCGCCTGCTCTAGAACCGAACTACAAGCTGTGCCTCCATTATAGAGACTTTCCGGTGGGCGCCTTCCTAGCCGACACCATCGTGCAAGCGGTCGAATCCTCGAAAAGGACTATAATGATCCTGTCAGAAAATTTCATCAAGTCCGAATGGTGCAGGTTCGAGTTCAAATCGGCGCATCACCAAGTGTTACGCGATCGTCGGAAAAGACTAATCGTGGTGTTGCTCGGTGAAGTTCCCCACAAAGACTTGGATCCGGACATTCGTCTGTACCTAAAGACGAACGTCTACTTGCAGTGGGGCGACAAGCTTTTCTGGGAAAAACTCAAGTACTGCCTGCCGGACGTGCCCAACAACCAACGCCTGAGGAGCTCCGTACGAGGTCCCCACGTTCATCATCATGTCCACAGGCATAGCGCGAGGGGTCAGCCCCCCAACCCCCCCGGAAACGCGGCCAGGACGGTTGCGATACACATCTGAAGACTGTTTTAGTGCGACTTAATTATCAATGTCAACAAATTGTGATATTCCGAGAAGCAGACTGCGAGTGCAATTCGTGCGAAGAATGTGATAGTCAATTTTTGCGTGGGAGGTACAGGTGTGAATGGAAGATGTAGTGAAAGGGTAGAGTATTTGTGAACGGTGCGAATGTGGAAAAACAGAACCTCCTGAACCGTGTTCCGGACCTGCAGTAATCCAGGGCGTCCTTGAATCGCTGTAAATACGGACTTGTATAGCTAATAATAGGTAAACTGTATATCTGAATTTCTGTAAATAATTTATATATATTTTTTATTATTTTTTTGGCCACTATTTATTGTAAAGTTTTCGAATATTTTTTCTGTACGTAATTTCCGATGAGCATCTTTCCTGTGTGAAAGTGATGAATTTTTTATATCTACTGAAATACGCTAACGCCTTCAAATATGGGAGTCTAATAAAACGTCATTTTTACGTCACTAGTTTCATTGCAACCTCTTTTCCTCACCATTTCCGAAACAAAACATGAAATAGAAATATAAGTTTCTATTCCCATTTAAAAAAATGACTGACCACAGAAAATAATAATTTATTCAATGATATAGAATAGCACCCAGTTAAGACAGTCACAGCGATGAAATATTCTATATTTATATAAATTATTTCTCGAATTGTGCGCAAAGGAATTTGTTTGGCTACCTTTTCAATTTCCCAATAAATATTTTTATTTTCATTAAATTGCAGACCGACCTGATCAATTACATCCCTATGAAATACCTATCTAATTTTTCTATTGCCAAAATTCAGCAACTTCCTTAGCACATTTCAGATATTTCTGAATTAGTTGATAATGGAATTGACAGTTGATAGTTCTAAAGAAGTTGAGTGTCGAATGGAATTATTGAACAACTAAAAATTATAATAATCAAAAGAATACATTCAAGAGAACTGACTCGTAGGTGAATAAAAATTATTTCCATTTATTCTTTAGTAAATACATTATATTGTTCCTCTAGTAGACATCTCGTGAAGGCCATGATGTGTCATAACTGGATATGACCATAAAAATAGAGTGAAATTAGTTACCAATAATGAAATAAAGAAAGCAATATTACTAAGTTCATCTAGAGATTTTATGGGCAATAAAAATACATAAAGTTTCCTTCCAAACCCCCCAGGTAGGTGCAACTGAAGTGACAAGTCTATACAAGAAACGCAATAATGCTCGACTATTTGGTTTAACTCATTTCGTTATTATTACCTGAGCCTGAGAATCTACAAATTGGATATTTACGACCCTTCATGGATTTACTTGACAAAGAACATTTGGTGGTAATTTGGTTGAGAGCCATTAGAAAGTGTCACTTCATAAAGTTTCAAAACAAATTGCTAGTTTTTAGAGAGCTTGCACGGCAACCAAGAAGTCAACATTTTAAAAAGCATCCACACAAAAACGAAACGTTTTCCGCCTTGAGTATTGCCCATTGACTACACAAATTGAATTTACAGATTGATATTTGTTCCATGAATGACAATGAAAGAAACTCTATTCGTCGTTCAAAATAGAACGACGAATTTATAAAAATCATCGGCTGAAATATGAAGTGTTTCGAATATCAGATGATTACTTACTGGATGGAAAAATTTTCTAATTATTATCACAATATTTCCTTATGAACTGGTAGTTAATGAAATTTTTTTATCTCGTCCAACAGTGAAGGAAATAAATAGATCCAGTTAATGACTGCCAAGCATATTCAAGTCATAAAACGTTTTTAATTAACTGCTGTATTCATTATTTGTTTTAAAAATAGGAAAATCGAAATACCCATTGCTTTAAATCGATTTAACTGGTAATGGTGAAAAGTCCTGTTCTGAATAACTATTGTTTGACTGTGGAAATTTTTTTTAAGGAACTCTCCGCATAGTCTTTTGGGTGTGCGATTGCTTTTTTACATTAAAATGGGTACTTTGGCAGTGATAACTACTTATTTCCTGAAACTTTTTAGGGTTTTCACTCCCAATCTCTGAAAATTGATTTTCGTCTGATGAAGGAGTCTGATATAGACTCCGAAACGTAACAAGATAAAATTATAATTTCAAAGTTCTTTATTATTGTTCGTTGACAGGGACCAATTTTTTTCTACTTGATTTGCTCCTGACAAATTAGTGCAAAAATTTACGCAGGAGCAAATCGTTAATTTCATTTTTTTAATTGATTTGGTTTCAGAGATTGGGAGTGAGAACCCTAAAGTTTCAGGAAATACAGAATCCTCCCAGAATGAATTTCAATCGATAACTACTTATAAATGCCAAAGTCTAAGTCCCCTTATGCATCTTCATCCTGTAGTTTTTTCGGGATAAAAATACTCACACAAACTTATTTATTTCATTTCTAGCGACCATAAGCCGCCACTGTACATAATGAATAATCAAGACTGTAATCAAGGCATTAATTACATTTCTTTTTCCAACTGAGTGGTCAGGGTTTATTTCCTTGTGCCATTTGTTTCGAATTACAAGCCCATTCGGTCATTTCATCATCTCTATTGAAGAACAGTCAATATTGAATAGAATCGAACAAGAGAGATGAGACGAAACTCAAATTCATTTGCGCCATAAATTACGGACAGCCATTTGAGCCAAAGGCAATCATTCAACCCTGAACCGTGGACAATTTTCAAATTGAAATTTCGTGTCAGACTCGTGGAAATTTCATGTCCGAACCGTTGAAAAGTGAACGGGCAGTCTCTTTGGGATGGAACGAAGGGCATCACAAAGAAAGCTGAACTTCCTGCAAAGGAGTAATTTATATTTTACAGCATCTCGCGATTGTTTTATTGTTTCAACTTCCTGATTCTGATGGTTGTGAATGTTTTACGAGGTAGTTCGTTTCGCGATTGCTTCTTGTTTTAAGTTCGAAGTAAATTTATGTGTTTACCTTATTTTCAGACTGACAACTATCGGATTTTATAATATGTATGCTTCGTTTATTTTCTCATTAATTTAACAGATCTTAATTAGGATATAAACATGGGGTGTACAGAAATAGGAACATAAAACGTGTTTCCTATGACTTTCTAGTCTCATGGAATTTCTACTTCCTACTGGAGGACTGTTTTCCTTATCTTCATAGATGTACTTAAAGAGAAGAAGAGGGGAGCAATAATCCTCGCTTGGAAAAGGTATACTTTCCATGAATACGCCACGAAAAAGGATGAGGAAAGGTTTTTCACTTTTCGTGGTTTTTACCTGATTAAAAAATTCGAAAGGTAGAACTACGAGGATATATTGAGAAATTCTTAGCCTACAATAGAACCAAACAAAATTTCAATGTCAAAATATTTTATCACCCAACATATTCTCCTCTTAATTGGATACATTTATCACAGCAACCTGCAACGTCCCTAGACCTTTAAAAAAAAAAATGTTTCTTCTTGCTCTGCAAACAGACCTCCACAGCTTTTATAACTTCCTCGTTGGAAGAAAATTTGCGACTTTTTAAACTTTTTTTCAGTTGAGGAAAGAGATGATAGTCGGATGGAGCCAAATCTGGTGAATTAGGGGGGTGTTCTAGTAATTCAAACCCTAAATCACGAATTTTTTGCATGGCAACTTGTGATTTGTGTGCAGGGGCGCTGTCCTGCAAAAACAAAACACCTTTGGATAGCTTTCCGTGTCTTTTCCCTTTAATTTTTTCCCGTAGGGTGGTAATTTTTCTCATGTCCAAATTGACGTGAACTATGAACGGGTTCGTATGAAATATTCAGTGCTTCAATTATCCGTTTTAGCCCAATTGGACGGTCTGATAAAATTATGTCATGAACTGCATCGATATTTTCGGGGACTGACACAGAAACTGGCCTTCCCGATCGGTCATCATCTTCAATGGAAAATTTACCTCTTTTGAAGCTTGCAGTCCAATTTTTCACGGTCGCATATCTTCGTTAATCTGCTTACCTCTTAACCATTTTAAATACAGGTACATGATGATGGCACAATACTCCAATTTTTCGATTTCCACAATTTCGGTGGTCATCTTTTTTCTTTCAATTTATTGAGTAACTCTGATTTACTTTTTGACCTCAAACTTCACACTGACACTTCCAATGAGTTATTGTTCGTTGCTATGGTAACGCAATATTACTTTTATGAGAACTGGTCTAGGCTAACTAGATATCAATAAATCCTCGTATTTATCACATTTTAACTGAAGTAACAAATGAGGGGCTCAGAACTGAAGTGAACCAAGTCCATTCAGCCTAGTTTTGAGATGAATGGCTTAGAAGTTGTAGAAGTAATCTCCAATTAATTCAAAAGTGACTTCTTTATTTATTATTATTTTTATGTGAGCATATTATGCTTACATTCTAATATTTTAAAATCTAAAGAAGTCACTTTTGAATTAATTAGTGATAAACAACTTCTAAGCACTTCATCTCAAAACTAGGCTGAATGTACTTCAGCTCTGAACCCCTCAAATATCAGTTGAAGGATTTTTCAGTGAAAAATAATCTTTTCCCCAACTTCTTTCGGTTCCCATCGTATACCCACGGGAATCAAATAAATCGAGAATCATTGACACGGATGATACAATAAAAAATAAAACGTGTATTCTCGGCTAGTGATTATTAACTGGAAATAATCGGACGCGTTATAAATTTCACCTTTCCGACTGGTAATTCGAACCATTTCGAAAAACCGGACCCTATACGAAATAACTCGAATAATTAACGTTATTTGGTCTCTGTTTGTCGGTTCCAGAACCATCACCGTCTCTTTAATTTTCGGGGCATTTTAAATGCAACACTTTGTTTCGCGATAAACGAAGGCATATGGTGAGACACGAAACAAGGGGAACGGTTGTCTTGTGAGGGATCTATAGTCCGGACAGTGTCGCACGGTTATATACAAGGTGGCCACATTAAAACAATATTGTGGACGAGACTCTGATTGGCCAATTTCTATGTATTATTTTCAAAATAGATTTTCTGGCACAGCGCCACATAGAGGTTCGAACCGAAAAAATTGTAATATACTGTGATACTTACGCATGCATTCAAGGCAATTTGGTTGCTCAATTTTAACCTATCGAAAGTTGGGAGAACAATCATCGGATAGAGCTAGATTTTTGTATCGAATTTCATGAAGAAATCTTCAGTCGTTTCTGAAAACTAGGCAAACTGGAATTGAGTCTTTCACACGACTCCGTCTCACTTAATTCTCGTCTAATGTGATTTTAATCTCGGATTACTGTACATAAAGTATGTCAATTCCAGATGGCGGATTTTAAACTCGTTCAGGTCATATACAGGGTTTGTATAAAGTATGAACCTAAGTAACTATTTACTTAGGTAACAGAACGATATTTAAGAAACCTCAGACAATAAAATGGCATGTTACCGTTCTGTACGATGTCATCAGAAATCGCCATAATTTTTGTTTTTCAATTTAAATCTGTATATTTTTACACCTCTCAAGAGACTTTATTATTCCGAATTCGTATACATTGAGCTTGGTGGAAATAACTGTGAGAGAATACGTTAAATTTTTATTATAATTGCTGTGAAATTGATAAATTTACTTATCTTTAACTGTGAAGTGGTATTTTTTCTGGTTTTCCGAATAATATCCACTCAACTTTGAAAGTGTATAATCTACATCTACAGATAAAAAGAATTCAATTGCCTGTATGTAATTTTACAATATCTGACTCCTTTTTGGATAATTTGCATCTTTGACATTGCTATGTGATCTATAGCCATATCATTCTGGTGATATGTTTCAAATCACCCAGTATACACTCATACTGATTCCCCGAAAGACTGATTTGAGACTATCAAAGTATGAAAAACGTGCAAACGACCATCGGAAATGGAGTATCTAATCGAGAATGGCTGCGGTATCTGTGAACAATGACGAAATGACAAATATCAACGCCGTCAATATTATTATCCCAAAGTTTATAGACCGTGTCAGTTTGTTCCTCGAAGGGAAATTGTTACACGGTTTGCGGTTTCTTGGAGAACGCAGAAAAGAAACGATAACGCCTTCCTGTCTTATTCGAGAAAAACTGTTATTTGTAATTATTATGACAGCTTGTCGTTCGTGGTTTTCGATAAGGTTTTTTCCAGAACTGTGTACTCGTTTGAGAAAGACACGACTGCTTCTCAGAAAAGAACTGCATCCACAAAGTGGCTTGAATACTTTAAGCGTTGAAAACCAGTTACATCTACCGAAAAAACTGAGAGAAGAAAACTTTTGTCAGAACAAGAATTTGCTGATGATTGAATACGCGAAAAGCAATAAGACTTGGGTTGAAGAGTAACTACTCAAGAGGTGAGTTCTAGAATGGCATCAGAAATTGAAAATGTCCAAACAATTGTGAACCAAGTGGAAAACATTGCAAGTATCATTACTGCTGGGTAATCCCATTCCAATTCGGATGAATTGGATAGAGCTTTCATTTTTCGAACAATTCAACACCAGAAAATTGTATAGTATCATTCATTTCGCCTGGCATTCACGAATCAACTCAATGCGACCCTTACAAGCCTTGCTCAGACCACATAGTCTCACATCCATGACCCTTCGGAATTTATAGCCGGCGTTCACCCCATGATAAGATCCTATCATGACATAAGGTCATAAAAGAGTGCCAGCGACAATGTTCTTCTAACCCATTTCCTTCTATGTGAGATAGTGTTCAACGATAAGGAGATTATCCAGCCTACAGTCGTCTAAAAAAAGCTTCATTCAGGAGTCCTCCTCAACGAAATTTGAAAATTCAAGCAATAATTTCAAAGTATCGAACAGGTATGGCCAAGACGATGTAGACAGGAGGTTCAATCCAGTTCAGAGCCTATTGGAAGGTTGATAACGTAGAAGGCGACAAGGTCAAGCCAGACAGAACTCGGTTCGCAGAAGATAGAAGATGATTTAAAATACCTTCTTCACCATCTTAGATTCGTCTGCCACCTTTTCAAATGATGACAGTCCATAATGGCGAGCATACCAAATGGAACATCCTTTATGTCGGTCGAAACCAAAGAGCTGAGAGCGCACTAGACCCAGAGGAGTTTTCGAGCGGCAAAAATCCAATTCCAAGCTTGTAAATGCATATGTAAATATTTAATTAAAATTTGCATAATCGCAATGCGCCGGACCGCCGTAGGAAAATGAAGAAGCCTCGCTACAACTGTAGCGGAAGTAATTGCTGAATGCCGAACGGACCTAGTTGACGCGCAAAAAACGCCCGGTGGAAATTGAAGTTGGGTTAATAAACGGGACTTAGTGCCGCGTCCTGATTAAGTGGGCGAGAAATTAACAGACGGGTATGTTTTGTTGGAGAATAAATGCGCCCAACTTCGGTATGTACGAGGATATATTGAAAAATTTTAGCCTACTATAGAACCAAACAAAATTTCAATGTAAAAATATTTCATTACTCAACATATTCTCCTCTTAATTTGATACATTTATTACCGCGAATCTGCAACGTCTCTAGACTTTTCAAAAAAAATGTTTCTTCTTGCTCTGCAAACCAGACCTCCACAGCTTCTATTCGTCGTTGACAGAAAATTTACGGCCTTTTAAACTTTTTTTCAGTTGAGGAAAGACATGATAGTCCGATGGGGCCAAATCTGGTGAATAAGGGGGGTGGTGTTCTAGTAATTCAAAACCTAAATTACAAATTTTTAGAATGGCAACATGAGATTTGTGTGCAGGGGCATTGTCCTGCAAAAACAGAATACCTTTGGATAGCTTTCCCCGTCTTTTCTCTTTAATTTTTTTCGGTAGAGTGGTCAGTGATGTCGAATAGTAATCTCCGGTTATTGTTCCACCCTTATCCAAAAAATCAATCATGATTACTCCATGGCAATCCCAAAAAAACTGAAGCAAGAACTTTTCCAGCAGTTTTTTAGACTCGAAACTTCTTAGGTCTTGGAGAACCAGAGTGTCGCCATTCCATCGATTGTTTCTTTGTTTCTGAAACGTAGAAATGTACCCAAGCCTCATCCATAGTAACAATTCGGTCCAAGAAGTCTACATCGTTTTCAAATCGAGCACAGATCAAACACGATGCTTCTACCATTGCACGCTTTTGGCCAACATTCAAACATTTGGGGATCCATTTTGCAGGAATTTTTCCTCATGTCCAAATTGACGTGAACTATATGATGAACGCGTTCGTATGAAATCAGTGCTGCAGATATCCATTTTAGCACAATTCGACGGTCTAATAAAATCATGTCATGAACTGCATCGATATTTTCGGGGACTGACACAGAAACTGGCCTTCCCGATCGGTCATCATCTTCAATGGAAAATTTACCTCTTTTGAAGCTTGCAGTCCAATTTCTCACGGTCGCATACGAAGGACATTGATCACCAAGGATATTAAGCATATCTTCGTAAATCTACTTACCTCTTAACCCTTTTAAATACAGGTACTTGACGATGGCTCAATACTCCAATTTTTCGATTTTCACAATTTCGGTGGACATCTTCTTTCTTTTAATTTATTGCGTAACTCTGGTTTACTTTTTTGACCTCGAACTTCACACTGACACTTCTAATGAGTTATTGTTCGTTGCTATGGTAATGCAATATTTTTTTTATGTATGGAACTGGTCTAGGCTAACTAGATATCAATACATCCTCGTGTGTTTTTTTCAAACCCCAATACGGATGAAAAAATCTTCCAACACGAAATTCTAATTTTTCCTTTTTCTATGTATCTTATGGTCAACATAACATACAGCTTAGGAGTGCTCGTTGAGCTTGAAGTGTTATCGATATCATGCATTTTTCATAGAGTAGTATTTCATGAATCTTGAACATCAATATTGACATTCTTTATTTTCGTAGTATCTTAATCCTGTGCTTGCGTCCCCCTTTCACGAGTTCATAGTGGAATTCAATGGAAAAATCTCAGTCATTTCCTCATTTCATATTTAGAATTTGATTCGACACGAAGATTCTTCGACAACAATACTTATTGACAATTTGACGCGGATTATTCAAATCGCCCGGCATAAAGGACGACCTATCGCTCATACGAGAGGATTTTTTTAAATGTTTTACGCGAACAATCGCCGTCTTAACACTGTGAACCTTACGATTCGCAATGTCTGCGAATATCGATCGAATAAAAGAGCGTTTAATTGGGTCCGTTAACTATGGAAATGATATTTTTCGAATTAGTAGAAAAATATCTATTCTAAATAAGATATAATATAGATCCTGAAGAATAGATAACACTCTTGAACATAGCATCTCCAAAGATTCTTTGAAGGACCTGAAAATTCATTCGTTGGCAATGAATTCCCGAACTTTGTTACGTATGACGATATTGACAAGCTCAATTCGTACAGCTCTCAATCACAGTCCTCCATTCATCCAAACCGGCTGGTATCAATGTTAACAATTTTTTCGCGTATGAACCGAACATATTCGGTAGACGGTGGGTATCCTAAGACCACCGAAACAATGCCTTTCCCCGAAATAATTCCAAGATCAACGAACCCGAAACGTTCCGGCACGTCCGAAAACCCGAACCAGGTGACACTTTTCGGTCGCGGACGATGAAGAGACGCGACTTTTATAACTCTATAAAATCCATAATCTCCGTGGCGTATTCGGGAAATACAACAAACTATAAACGTCCGAAATATGAAATATAACGGTATGGCGTTATTTAATGGCTAGATTATTCACGGTCATTATACGACACACGAGAGTCCCCCGGATAACTCTTTCATAATGAGATACGCACGTAAGCTAGTGTTTGAGTATCGGCCATCACAAAAGCGATTATGCCTATGGGGAATAATTCAACAGATATTTTCGGTTTGTTAGGTTATGATTCTGCTTTTGACATTCGAAATGTCAGGAAGGTAAGATTAGTAATAACAATTTGAAAAACTGAAAAATGTTGCTTCGAAAAAATTTTAAATTTCGCAAAGTTCAGAATTTCAAATGGGAAAATACGTGATAAGTTACAAGAATTCCATTGAGAAGTAAAATAAATTTAGTACTGTAGAGATTCAACTAGAAGGTGGTGCGTATATTTGAAGCGTCAGACTGAAATATTAATCTAATTCATTAAAGGAGGTTGAAGAACAGCAAAAATACAAGTAGAGTCATTCGGGGTAACTGAGCGCAGTGGGTAAGTGTGCGCAGTGCGTATATCTCAACTATGCAATGTATGAAAGAGGGGTTCATTTGGGTGAAGCAAGGGCGCAGAATCGCCATATTAGTTTTTCATAGAAGTGCGCCGTGCCACGTTTCTTTAACTTTTTATTCGCAATCAATCAAATTCACTAGTTTTCTTGTTAATTTTTAGCATCTCTGCAAATTCTGCTAGGTCCAAGTTCCGAGTCCGACAGTGTTAAACAATATTTTATTCGATCGTGGGCATATTAATCTAAATATATAATAAAAAATTTTAGGTTATCTTAGCTGCTCAACTCTATAAGAACGTCAATTAAAATTTTGGCTTACTGGGGAAAGTGTGCGCATAGATTCATTATATAGGCATTAATTCAGTGAGGAATAAATTATGACATTGTTGATTTTCTTGGTTAAGACTCGATCAATATTGTCCTATTTGTTCAGAAAAATATAAAGAGCCACCAACAGGGGAATGTATCAAGTGTTGTGTTCACCAAGAATTGTGGCACGAACAATAATGCACTGCTTGTAAAAAGGCGCTTCTGTATTGACAATAAACAGCATTTCTCTAATATTGTAACATTTTGATGACATTATTTTGTAATTTGTTTTAATTGTGTGGTTCACTAAGCACTGCGTTCTCTTACCCTGTGAGGATGCGCACACTTACCCGCAATACGGGGCATGTGAACGCACTCCGACTTTCTCTATTAAATTCTTTTTTGCGGAAAGAAAACGTTTTTGTTTGTTTGCTTTTCGATGTTTTTTTATAGATTAAAAAATTCTCTATCTTTTGAATATGTTTTAATTTTCCTAGCTTCAACATTTGAAACAGGGTATGACTTGAAAGGCAAAAGTGCGCACAGTTGCCCCGAATGACTCTATGCATGAAAATTTTAATGCTAGACTTGGAAAAGCTTGATCAGATTCAGAAACAGTATTTTTTGTCATTCGTGGAAATGAAACACAGCTACCCCCGGTTTCACCAAGCTTGATCGGGAAATCAACGCTTGATTGACGGATGAGGCCAATTTGTTTTCAATCTATAATTCAGTCATGAGCCTTCAGAATATCGTTCTAGCATCGAATTATGATCCATATACAGCCATTCAATGATTCTCTATTGCTACTTCTTCAATATATTCAGAAATGAAAAGGTTTCAGTGATTTCGTTTTAGAAATCGAGTGACTTTCAAATCGTTGATCGCGCAATCGAAGTTTTGTCTTTCATCCACAGTAAAAATGCGTCTCAAAAATGAGCACCACGCATAGAACACGGTGTTTCTCCCACGTTTTTGGTCAACATTCAGATATATTTGGATGTTACCTCTTCTGAATACAGTCACTTGTCGACACTATTATCTTTCTATTTTTATAAGTACGTTCGACATATCTGTTATTTCGAATTTCATTTTTTGACGTCAAACTTCATTCAAACTGACACTTCCGATGAATCATTGTCCGATGTTACGGTTTCGCAGTATCTTCTCCATCTATAGAACCCTAGGCTAACTAGATATCGATACAACCCTCGAATTTTATCTGTCAAGACATTCCAAGAATCTCCAACATTTTCGACTATACCCAAAAAAACATCGTTGTGTTACATGCCACCGCGATAACAAAAAAAAAAAGATTGACGACCTCGACATCGCATCGTGACACTAAAGATCCATTTCTCTATACGCGCATCCAGGAGGCCGAGAATATCGGTCTTTCCCAACAAATTAACGGTATCCCAAGCATCGGTTACATAAAATCCACAGATCTACGGGGCCGATATCCAGAATTCTGTGGCGAGAGGGGCCCTCCACTTATCGACGGCGACCAGGACCGAACGATAGAACACGATCATGTGCCCGCGATACACAGTCGGACCGAAAAGCTTTCTCGTGTTCTGGTCGTTGTTGCAGATGAACGATGTGGCCGGTCGTTAAAAGCCGCAACGACGGGTGAAATTTACAAGTAGGGAAGGCAATTGCGAGCACAATACGGTGTAATTTGCATTCGCCAGAGACCGGCAGTGTGCGTTCGCGAAGGCGCTTCGCATGCGTCGACCGACAATGCCGTCCGTTTTGGTCGCGAAACGTTGAAAATTACCGAATTCGAGTTTTCAATCAATGCGAAAGCAAGTTTGTTCTTCGTTTCAGATAGTAAATATTCGAAATCGTACAATCACAATACAAGAAAAGAAAATTAAAAACCTTTCGAATACGAATCGAAAAATGTGGACAGAGTAGAGATTTCGTTCGTCTGTGTCTATGCTTTTTTTGCAGAATAAAAATTCATCTGAACGTTGAAGAATCTGTTAATATTGCACCGTTATTAGGCACTTCTGAGGCACCCTGTATCCATTGAAATCGGGGCATATCGTTGTATTCTGTTGGAACAAAACTGGCACTCATTCTGTGACAAGATGTAAGAAAACGTATAAAAAGTTGTAGGATCAGACCTCAATGGCGCAATAACAACAATCAGCCGACCGTGAAGTGTTGGTTGTGCACTTCCGTGATCCGACCGTTATCAACACCAAACAGACCCACACAGGCCGGGACCTTATTAAAAGAAAGATATATGGGCCAAAAGGCAGACAGGCCCATATAGGTGCGTGTGTGAGAAAATGATAGGACCTGGCGCCCGAAATTCGTCGGTATGCTCACATTCGTCTAGCTAGGCCCTGGGCGGATATTCTTACTAGAGGATTGAAAATTTTCAGCTCGGGTTGATGCAGTTGAAAGGTTGAAGTAAAATCTAATATATTGGTACGTGCGATTCTATAACTGTATCTCTCCATGGATCGATTAAGAATGAACAGAAAGAAGGATATGGTAAAACTAAACAGATTCGTATACAGTATGATCGATAGGATGGTCGGATGAATTGTTCTATAGAAATTGCACACTTAAACGACTAGAGCATTGACCAATACTGATTTCAATAATTTTCAAGACATCTTAGATCGATTCTAGATGATATGAGATAACGTGACCTAAAGAAAAATAATTCACATAATGAATATGTGCCTTTTTTTGATTTCAAGCTTGATTAAAGCAATTTGTAAAACTTAATGGTGTACTTAGTGACAAATAATATTCTTTCACTAACGTTTCGCAGGGATTCAATGAATTTAAACGTATCCACTTTTATTTTAGCAGTCGGTTGGCCATGGAAATTTGACACATTTCACTCAGTATAGTACGAAAATGTGGGGTTATGACGCTTGCCAAAACATTTTTGGGTTTTAAAACAGCGCTATGCTGCCCGTTCTACGTAAAAGTTTCTATTATTACGTATTTTATCACAATGTCGAATCTCTTCGGAAAATATGTGACGAACATAATTGAAGTTTAAACAAATTGATTGAAGGCATACCAAATCCAGTTATTTGCATGGAAAATACAAGAGATCAGTATAATATCACAACATGCACTAGCTTGAGGAGAGTTAATGTTCGTTATCTTCTTAGGCTAAAGTTTGAATACGTTACATCAGTTGTAAATTTCAAAAATACTGACCCGAAGATGAATGCATATGATGCAGTGGTTGGGAATGGGTATTTCCTGAAGGAATTAACAGATTATTACAAGAATGTAATTAAATTCTTTAACAAAAATAATCTTGCATCAATATAAGTAAAAAAATTAAAGGAGGTTTCAAGTCAAGATGAACTTCACCTTCGAACAAAAATTTCACATGAATAAACAATTAGCAGGACAACTGGCGCGTATTTGTGACTGTTCATCTCAATGCATTGATATAATAATAATAATTAGGTATTTATTGGTAACTTTTAAGACATTTACAATGTATAGGACAAGTCAAATGAAAAATAGAAAAATCAATATTCGGGAACTTATTCTACGATGACATTCATCGAAAATCCTCTAGTAAACTTTTCGCATTAATTCACTCAAATATAAATTCTCAAATGCCACCACTTTTTTGGGTCTCCCAATAGAAGGAAATTCTTTGTCATCCTCTTCACTCACAATCCTTCTGATTGTGGAAATATTCAGCTGAAATATAAGTCGCTTAGATTCAGATGAAACATTATATCAATTCTGTTACATTGAATATGTTCGCTACCGTCGTACGTATTGTGGATTTTAGAATATCAGGGTATAACTATTTAAAGAAGCGGACCTGAATTCTAAATAGCACTTCCTGAAACCCTGTCTCTTTTTTCCAATCACTTTCGGCATTTTCGTAATAAAAATTGATATTATTTGTAGCAACGGCGTTATGACATTAACGACATTTCATGAGTGCCAACCTTACTCCGTTCTAGTTACAAAAACTTGAGAAAATTATTTCATAGCCAACCGACTGCTTAAATAAAAGTGAATACAGTATAGTCGACATTCCTTAATAGACATTCTTAGAGCAAAAAATAGTTCTTAGAGAAAAGAATATTTAATACATTGAAGGCATTAAATTTGACCTGGATGGATTTGAGTTCAAAAATCAGAAGTAATGAGAAATGTTAAGATCACACTAGATGGCATTGAAAGTGGATCGTGTAATTTGGTGTACATCATCGCACGAATAACATGCTTTCCTTCCTAATTAATACGTTGACTGCTCTGAATTCACAATAGAACTGATGGTGATGAAATTCCAAGTTGTAACCAATTGGTCACACTCCGCGATCACTCAAAAACCGCTCACTAATTTCAATCCTTATCATCGCCCAGACAATTTACATAAACAATACCTGCGTTAGAAAGCAAAAGTGTTTTCTCGCTACATCCAGCGTTAAGAACAAAGAGAATCTCACGCATCATTATTTCGGAAACTTCTATATGGTCAATTGAGTGGAAATCGCCTCTAATTGCCGGGTACATACGTTCTGGAACAATACCCATTCGCTTAGAGTTTATATTTCATTCAACAACTTCCATCTCATTATGTTTATTACCCAAGAGCTTACACCCAGATTATTTTCGTCATTAAATGTTCATTTCCTAATGCTACCGAGATATCCTGAAACCGATTCCTTTGTGTCCTATCGAAAATTTCAATGGACTTATTGGTCCTTATCTATCAATCGTGAGAATTCGTAATTTTTAATGTCTTCATTGCGACAAGGAGGGGATATTACGAGTGTAGTGAAAAAAAATTGGATCATCCAAAATAATGGAGGGGTTTGTGCCTAAATGTATTTCACTGAATGTGGGAAGCAATGAAATGAACACTCGAGATTGTTGGAATTGATACGAGGCAACTCAATCTGAGTTTTGTAATCGATCTTGTTAGATTCAGCCATTATATCTTGATTCTGACGAAACTCAACAATAATTGCTTTATTTTCATGATTTAGACGGAGAAAATGAGCCTGATCCGGTATTTCCACACAAAAATTAGGTTTTTTTCTAACTTTCGCTAGACAACGATTCATCTCTGAATTGGGTACTTTGGCTGAATACAACTCTGTTTAAAATATCCACAGATCTGTAGTGTCACAGATTTAGCTAGTTATTTTGAAGGAAATTTTGTTTGTTTTCATTATGAAAACTTTAAATGACTTTTTATCAGGAACGAATATAAAAAAATGGTATAGGAAAAAATTTTTTCTTTTGACTTCAAGAATTTACTGTTTAAATACATATTTGTATGAGTCAGACAAACCCTGTATCTTCTAAGTCACTTAGGGTCGTGTTATTTCATTGTCACACTATTGTAATTATAATAAATTAGGTCGAGTTTGGATTTTAAAATTGTGAATCAGACAATGTGCATTTTTTCCGGTTGTAAAATTTAAACGCATCCTGTACCCCGTCGTACTTCTTGACGGTACAAAATTGTTCTGTGAAAATGGCTTCCGGAAACTATTTCCTTTGAACTCCGAATAAATAACATACCGCGTTCGAATCATGCACAGGCATCAACGGAATTCCAAACATAATTAACGTGTAAAAACATGCAATTAGTAAAATTTCATGATAAGCCCACTCACGTCCAATAGTCTCCTCGAGATTGGGGTCAGGATATCCATTTCTGTGAATATTGAGTTAATGGCGGGCCACGCATGGGACTGAATCAATTATTGAACACATGTGAAAGAAGCCCGAACCGATATTAATATGCTGGTTGGTGATTTCCATGAGAAAAAAAGGATCGCGGTCGACGAGCGGTTAGGAATGAGCTTTCCTGTCAACTATGGGGATTATGTACTAATATTATAATGTTCCACAAAGACATAGAAACAACCTCTCCAAAGAGAGGTCCTCAAGTTATTTGAAAAACCGTTCTCTAGACTCTAGAGCAATAGGGAATACTCCTTCTGACGAAAATGATGTGTTTTTTTATGAAATATCATTCAAATGTCACATTTTGAAATAACCATTTCAACCGTTTCCCAAAAAAATTATTTTAAGCACTTAAAAATGAAAAATAAAAATGGGTATTTAAAGTTTAAAGCGTTTTGTGAGAATTGCACAAGCTGGCAACATCCACTGAAATATGCTTTGATAATAAAGGACAACAAATGCATTATCTTGATGAGACAGACAAAGATGGTTTTCTATGAAGTCTGCGACGAACGAGGAAGGTCGTAAAATTTTATGGGATTTTAATAGCCGGTTGCAGTTGAAACTCGCCAGTAAGTAGGCGCCTGTAGATCAACAGCTGTTATTTTATAAACAAGCTGATCGGACATTGTTCATTGTCTTGTATGCGCTGTTGCCAAATCGTAAACTCCGCACAAAGCGATTTAAATTTCAAAACCCCATATTTGAAGGATGATTTTGAATAGTTTCCGCGGTGAATTCAAAAAGTCCTGAGTGAAACTCATAACACGGGTCAACACCAAATTTGACTTTGACTGCAAAGCATAAAATTTCGATAGTTTAGATCCTAATTAGATGAAAAAAAATATATAGCATGAAAAAGTTTGCTTCTGTGTTTAGGAGACTGATTCAACGATAGCATTTACAATAAAAACAAGCGACATGAGAAGCCCATGGCTTGTCTTGATTCTAAACAGGAAAGTCAAAATATGCTTCATAGGCTTCAGAGAGAACGTGAGATGTCTTTAATTCGTATTTCACGTCACGAATTATAATAAATTGACCACATATAAAACAAAATGCATCAGCATCGTATTTACACTTTCTTGACGATATTTGAAGTTTGTCTGGGCTAGTAAACAACACCTGATCATTGTTTATGAATCGAGTGCCCTCTAGTGGCAACTTGTAAACGTAAAGACCCCACTCTCATCGGACGGTCTTTTTGAATTATTGAAAATTATAAAAAAAATGAAGAACGACTATTAATACTATAACTATCACAACAGCAAACTTTATACCGAAAAAAGTTATTTTCTTTTCATTTTTGTGCATAATTAACCGGAAAATCCTAGTATAAACGTTAGGACAAAGAACAAAAATTTTTTTGTAGAGTCGTGTAATTATTCAGTTCAAACTTGCATATGCAGTGATAACCCAAATTGAGGAAAATTCCCCATTTTCCGAGAGGCCACAATTTAACACGGAAAACGTAAGAAAAAGGAGCGGAATTTAATTTTTTTTTTTTTTCATTAAAAAGTAACATCATTGAATTGACTGGAATTCTTTACGAAACACGTAATTTCCATCCACCTCGGAGGGAAAATCGAACCGTTGACAAAAGATAGCAATTTGCCGTCAGTTTCATCAGCGTTGTTTATCCGTGGAGTTCATTGAATTAATAACCATCCGAGCTAACAACGTAATGATCGTACAACCGTCTAACTGTAATAAATTATAACATAAGGCACCATATCATTATTTACTTCAAGCCGGAATAATTTGTTTCAGAATGTCTCCTCGATTGAGGTTCGACGCAGACCAGATCGCCGCGGATATAACCGATTGAATATTTTTATTGCGACGATAACTCAAACGAAATTGAATACTTCACGGTATCACTGCCTGAAAAACAAGATTAATCAGCTATTCCCCAGTTCCGCTTAGATTTATTGAGATATCTCGGTAGATCCTAATCGGGTATTCATAAAATATCGAAAATAGTCGGCGAATTGATGAGAACGTACTGGAGGCGACAGCCCGATACTCGTTATGTTCCTATGTGGATTTGCTCGTATCAGAACGAAATGGATTTTCCATCTCCATCGAGGATAGCGTGTTGTGCGATTCCGCTTAGGATAAATGGAAGAGTCGTTTCGACTATTTGAAACAATTCGCAGACACTTTTTGCTACGCTGTCAAGGTAACATTTCGCTTCATTCGGCAGCTTCTTTCGGAAAGCACCAGAAAGAGGCCAGTCAGATTTTTTCGGCAGGAATTTGCCAGCCGTCCTGAGGGCAGTATTTCAATTATGGGGAGTCAGGGAGAGTTGAACCCTTTTCCACTCTGAAGCAACAAATTTTTTGCGAGAAGATATCATGCCTGAATAGTTAACGATAGATAATAGTAGAGTGAGGGTGAGATGAACATTTTGAGTACAGCAATTATTTTTTTAAGAACCGAAAATTGGCTCATGTCTCCCTAACCCATGGGAGAGTTGAACAGGGGGCGAGAGATATTTGACCATAAGTTTGTTCATTAGGAAAAACATTGAAAGAAAACAATTTCCAATGACCAACGTCTATGTCAAGGTTTTCATCATCAGATGTATGAAATACATATTTTCTATTTCAAAGTCACTCTCGCTTATTTTCGAGATGTTTTTTACTCTTTTGAACCCTTGTATATTTTTTATATTCATTTCTATTATTCAATTTTTTCTTTTTGAAGCAAAGTATTATCTAAGCCCATTGCAGGAAACTTAGATCACTGATATACCGACCATAGGGCATGGGTCAAGTCTCCCGCACTCACTTCTAGTCTATTGAAAAGATGTTTTCTTGAAACTTTTACAACTATTATTAAAAAGGCTCGAAGTTTGTAAAACAATATTAATCAATGAAAGCAATAAAACTAAATAAGATATCTTGAAACAAGGCTATCCGAACATCGAAGAGGTAGTATCAATATCCACAACCCGATAAAGAAGAAGGATAACAATGCTGCCTTAGCAGAACACTCCCTTAAAGAGTTGCATACCTTTGACTTTGATAATGTCACGGTTCTTGGACAGCAGAGTATTTAAAAAAAGAGATTAATTCACGAAATGATCTATATTGTCCAAGAACCCAACTCCATAAATAAGAGGACTGATATAGAGCAGCTAAACACCGCATATTATAGTTTAATAAAGAAAATGAAGAGAATAAAAAGGTAGATCATTTCTATTTCGATGACCATTCTTGTTTTTGTTCTTTGTTTCATGTCATGTAAAGTATCTGTGTTTTCGGTTGACACCTGGACGGATGGTTCATATTACGCTTGGCATGTTGATTCTTTTTATTTATATACGAAGAAATAAATGTATCGCTCAGTTTCTGAATTGCTTGAGTTATTGGAATTTTTACTTAAAGTTGACAGGGGACCAAGTTGATATTGTAAGTAATTTCATGTTCAAAAGTGTTTTTTATGTGTTTATTTAGTGATTGTTTTTTTTTATTTTGTGAATTGTTCTCTCACACCCTCAGACATCGCACAAATCTGCCTTCTATTTTCATAGTTGTTGTTATTAACCCTTAATAACCTGAGTTATGATCACTATTCTAATTGAATAAATATTCTTTATAGAGTGTACAAGACAAAAACAACTCAATTTCTGTTTGAAAATTGTATAGTTTTTGTTTGAGAAAAATGGTGTTACATATATGTAACGCTAATAGCTACAGTTACTGAGAAATAAAATAGATTTGCCAGTGAAATTTGCGTTACATATGTGTAACACTAGGTTATTATGGGTTAACTGAAATGTTGTGACTCTTGTTAGTTTGTATCCTATTATGTTGTCATTGTTCAACTCAAGACAAAACAATAATAGCTCCTCAATTAATGTGAATTTTGTATCGCTCTTCCAGAGCCCTGAGGAAGGTTTTAAATAAACCGAAACGTCGGCGTGGTATCGAATTGATTGTCCTTTCTTCTGGCCTTATCCCATCAATTTTACTCTTAATTTCAAATATAAACAGAAGGCCGTGAATATATCCTTCAAAAACTAAATAACACCACGCACCTATTAAACTTTTCGGACAGTTTGAAAAACAAAAATCATTCAATTTCTCACTTCCTAACAACAAAATCACGTTCAACCCTCTGACTCCCGAACTGTTCTGAATTCTGATAGCGGCCAAAATGGAGCCGCCACTAGTTGTACCTTGTTACGAGTATGTCGCAAGCTATTTACGATACCGGTAGCGCGAAATTTGAACATAAATATTTGAGGTGGTTCAAGTCTCCTACCTGAGCAAGTCTCCCAGACTCCCCCTACATTTCACTTTTAATTGAAATACAAGTAAGTATACTTCATTCACTTCCATAAAAGCACTCGGTTGGCCATGATCCACAAAAATGATTTGGTTGAGATGTAGTTACAAGTTATTTTACTTCATTTTTCACATAGAATAGCGTCGTTTCATGCGTAAAATTAATAAGGTAGGCTGAGTAGGTGTACCCACTTTGCCGATTTCAAAGTTTATTCCATATTCATGAAAGATGTGAAATCCACCATCGCGTGCGACTAGACAAAGCGGAATGCATCCGCCAAATATCGCAGTGTGCGTGTTCTACCAGTGCAAGTTCGCATAGAACCCGAACAAGTTTGGCTTCCCCAGCAATTTTAATTGTTACCTGTGAGTCAGCTGACAGCGATATTGTTAGTCCATCACCGACTGGTTGCAGACGAGGTTGGCGTGGCCAAGTACCCCGAGAATGCGATTCATCTGAACTTGCGATATTTTAGGCAACTTCAATTATGAGCTAGCTATTGATGCTTTCGTCTATAGTGACTTTATACACCCCAGTGGCGACAATAGTCGATTTCGACGGTTATGGCAAAAATTTGATTTTTGTTTGAGGGTCATGTCAATTAATTAGATCTGAAACGTCCTGTTCAGAGGAAGATGTAATCTTAATTCAAAACGTTTTATATATTCTGTTAATAAGTAGATAATCCATAGTAGCAATCTTGCAAAAAATCCGTTAGTTGATGATATAAACTGTGTGTTTGGACTGTTGTTTGCATAGAGATATTCATATAAGAAAAGACTGAAAGGAGCATGGTGGGTATAAAAAGGAGTATAATACATTGATATAAAAATAAGACTGAAAGGAGCATGGTGAGTATAAAAAGGAGTATAATACATTGATATAAAAATAAGATGTGGGAAAAGTGAGGAAGAATGGAAAAAAACATTTGAGGTGAATGCAGTGACTAACATTTTTATTTCTATCAAAGATGTGTCGAAACATAAAGATACTGCTTTGATCTTTGAGGATGAGTCCTATGAAGTCAAATGCCTCTATTTCACTAGAAGACTTAGCTCCTAGTAAATCTTGTTGCTCATGTGCTTTGCCTTTTATTGGTACTTCCAGCATTATCATAGACTGTGCTTTAGAAAAATCTTCCACAAACATATCAGAATACCTTATGATATACAGATATTGAAAAATCAAAAATGGATGGATAAAATTTCTTAAGCGAATATAATTTTTGAGAAAAATATTAGAAAGAAACAAGTGGAAACATACAATTAAGTTATGGTATAGTAGGATCATGGGTTAGAACATGTTCTGTTATGCATGAATTGTCCATTTAGTCAATTCCTGTTAAAACTTATGAACATTTCATTTTCTGAAAGTTTGAAACTATCAATCATTGATTGTCGATTGAATGTTTTGCACTTCCATAAACTGTCCGTGAGTGTCATTCATTTGATGACCGTCTCACGCTGATGAGGTCAAGGAAGTCCGAAACAGTTTTTGATTATTCATTATGAAAAGATCTTTCTCAAATATGCAATAAAATGGAAACAGGTGATAAATTCAGTAGAAATACTCATAGTTGAATGTTTTGAATTAAAAAATTCATGTTATCAATAAATCCATATTAGACCGGATGCTATTGATAACACGAGAGTGTATAAGGATGAAAAAATCAAAAACTATGTTTATTTTAACAATAATATTACATACAAACACTTGTCATTTTTTAGGAAGTACTTTTTCTGCAGATCAAAAAGCCCCTTTCTACTCCTTCACTCAATAATTACATAGGCATATTCTCCTGAGAATCGTCACTTGACTTTTTAGTAGATTTACAGTGGAGATGCTCCTGATGTGCCTATGGAAGATACAGCCCATGGTAAACTTCAGGGTACCAACAGAAGGCAAGGCACATGATATCCAAGGAGTCTTCCCGTGAAGTTGAGGCAATTGCTTTCTTGAGCAGGTAGGTCTTTTCCGTTTCGATACATCTTCAGAGACTGAATTAACCTTTAATTTTTTTCCATCCTACCTCATTTTTCAGGGAAAAAATGCACCTGAAGTGTGGAACAAATATACTTCTTTCACTTTGTTGAATTCCGGCCTCAAGGACAAAATTTTCGATGTCCCCTTCAATCAAAAGTCATCCTGTTAGTGATGGAAAGCGGATTTTCTTTATATTCATGCGAATGTACATGTACTTCGTTACCATTATAGTCGTTTTGAGAAACGGTAAATTTTTCTGAATGCTCCTGCATTAAATTACGAATTTTATCTACGACCGTAACTGACGCTTTCACAACGAGTTTACACTGCAAGAGATAGTACCATGAAAGTAAATGAATAACAATTAAGATAAACAATGCCCGAGGAACACCCCAATTTATTCACCTACCTTCAAGATACCACAGTTTCGGCACCTCGTTGTTTAGACCGGCGTAACGCTTCATCCATGGTTTCCTGTTCGTATAAAACGTCAATTCATGGTAAATATACTGAATGAGGTGATTCCTTCGGCTCCGATATACTTCAACGGTGGGTTACCGGGGTCAATGAAATCCATTTTCCATTTGACAACAGAAATACCTCTGTCGGCCACGATTCCAACGTTGGACAACTCACCTCTCACTGAAGGTTCATTCACAAAGACCGTGAATAACTCTTGTTTGTTTTCTGTGGCAATAGAGCGAAAAATTCAACGATTCTCTTGTGTCCTGGCGAATCTAATTCCACCGAAATGTGGGACACGCACGTTTCCGTCGATTATCGTGGCGGTTCGATTACGAAATCGATGGGAAATGGTAAGTGAAAAACTTTATGGAAATTCACCCTTGAAGGGTGATGAATTAAGGAGAATTTTCGAAGGAAAAACTTGAGATGGGAGACTTATTGAATGATATGTATGCTATAGTTCCTAGGCCAGCCAGTTCTGGACGCTAGCATACTGAGTGTTCAGGTTCCTTCTCTATCCACAGAGCCTCCACAGATATTAGTAAGTACTGACAGTTCTTCGTCAGTAGTCTCATTTTCCTGGTGTTATAGTCTATGATCCCACTGCAGAATTACTACGTTCATTACGTACAGAGTCAAACACACATTTTCACATAAGTTTATGGATAGGAGAATACACTGATAATACCGCAGCCTGTCAAAAGTGGCCGCAAGTAATTTTAATTAAATTAATGTTAATCAATATTCCAAGAGAAATTTCGTTCACTCCGTTTTGAAATAAAATATCATCCACATCATAGCAATGCATGTAAAGAATACTAAAATCCATAGCTGCCGTTGCACACTCGGCCGCAACTACCTCGCAGCCAGGTGTAAGCAGGTAACATTTCGATGTATTTCTACATTCATGACGTACACGGATGTTTTTGATATCAAATTAAAGCTAATTTTTTTTTCCAATAGGATGATGTATGGCTGCCTGTGAAAAAATAGCCGCAAGTTAGGTCTGCCATCTGTTAAAGTAGCGAGATATCCAAAATAAGGTAAGAGAGAGTTAGACTCATTTCGCACCATCGGGTTCTTACCCTATGTTCCGAATTATATCTACTGATATTATGGGATCTTTTACACATGTTCCGGTTTAGTTTCGCACTGGAAAACAACCAGGGCTGATATTCTCGAGCATTCGCAATATATGCGATCGATCACATGGCAGACCTAACTTGGGGCTATTTTTTCACAGGCAGCCATACATCATCCTATTGGAAAAAAAAATTAGCTTTAATTTGATATCAAAAACATCCGTGTTTGTCATGAACGTAGAAATACGTCGAAATGTTACCTGCTTACACCTGGCTGCGAGGTAGTTGCGGCCGAGTGTGCAACGGCAGCTATGGATTTTAGTATTCTTTACATGCATTGCTATGATGTGGATGATATTTTATTTCAATACGGAGTGAACGAAATTTCTCTTGGAATATTGATTAACATTGATTTAATTAAAATAACTTGCGACCACTTTTGACAGGCTGCGGTGTTATCAGTGTATTCTCCTATCCATAAACGTATGTGAAAATTTGTGTTTGTCTCTATACGTAATGAAGGTAGTAATTCTGCAGTGGGATCTCGTACTATTAGTTGGTAAAAGCACCATCAATCTTCTTGGCTCAACTATTCAAAATCAAAAGAACGAACGTAATTCAGACCTCGAATAGATTCTTTCACTTAAGGTTGTTTTAAGCTACAACCTATTTCTTTTTGGTTACGTATATCCAATAGTTGAACAACCTGTATTCGCATCAAGAAATCTACCCCTGCCAATGAGGAAAATCGCAGAGTATTCACACCAGAAACTTGTCTCAATTCCTCCTGATTCATTTCCACATGAATCACGTTTTATCTTGTTTTTCACGAATCAAAAATACCCGAGTAGCCTTTTTTCCCACAACCGAATGTCCCTAAGGCATAAAATTCGGTTATAAATACCATTCCTGTTATTGTAACAATAATATCGTTGCCATTAAACGTCCTGACCGGGGCATCATTTCGAAGCATTCCAGTTCCTCTCGTTCATGTGTAAATGGAGTTTGACTCGAGAGTGGAGCAATTCAAACGACACAAAAACCTCGTAAAATGGTGTCTCTCGGGACTGTCGTCGTAAAGAACGTTTCTTATAGGCAGTCCTGCCACCATACAAACTCCCTTATTAATTCCGCTCGAGGTTATTATTTTTTAGTGCAAATGCATCCTTCGGTTCGGGTGGGAGAAACCTGAATGTTTTTAGAATGTGTAATTTGGCGCGTTGGGTTAACGAACCGAAAGGTGTTAGATGATGATTTTCACTGGTTGGGTACCTACATACCTAAAAGATTGATGCAAGTTGAATATTTCCATTATTCATTATTCCATTAGTTGGGGAGCCCACGAGGGAAATTCGGGATTTACTCGAGCGCGTCAGATTAATATGAGGAGAGATACCTTGGACCCTGTAGAGTACCTCTACCAAAAACTGATATCTGTATATAGGGGGAATTGCCTACAAGAGAAAAGTAGGAGAACGATCATTGTACATACTCGAGCTTGTCAAATTAAGATATATATGGTTGATTACATGTTGAAAAGTGGTATATTCTCTTAATCTGATAATTAAGGCTTGACGAAAATGTGTGAGAGGGCGCCAAAATTGCAAGTGTCACGTGTAAATTTTCGAACGCTGTGGATTTTTTCTTAACTTGAAGCTAATGATTCAAGAATAACGGAAAAAATATAATCTGACAGTTTCAGCAAGTCTAAACAATAAAAATTGGCCTTGAAGGTCACAAATATCGGTTTTTTCGAATTATCTTCCCTCCTGGGTTTCGAATTGTTTCGCATTCATTCTAAAAGTTATAGAGCATAACATTTTCTACAAATTTTGTCAGAAGCAATTTTTTCTACGTTTGAACGTTTTTGAGATAATAAAAAATGATCACGCCTAAACGGGGAGGCAATAATGAGGATAAATTCAGATGCATACTACCCGCTGATATGAATATCAACAAGTGTTACGATCTGAATTGAACTAGCCAATTTGCCATCGTCAAGGCCCCAAATGGAGTACACTCCACCGAAGAAAAGCAGATGCTAACCATGGTTTCGGCCTCATTTGGCCTCATCAGAGCAACACAGCATTTTTCCACGGTGGAGAACGTTTGGAATTGATGGAACTTTATTGTAAATATGTAAATGTATAGTACCCAGTAGAACACGACAATATTGAATAAAGTTCCATCAATACCAAACGTTCTCCACCATGGAAAAATGCTATGTTGCTCTGATGAGGCCAAATGAGACCGAAACCATGGTCAGCATCTGCTTTTCTTCGGTGGAGCGTACCTACTCCATTTGGGGCCTTGACGATGGCAAATTGGCTAGTTCAATTCAGATCGTAACACTTGTTGATATACATATCAGCGAGTAGTATGCATCTGAATTTATCCTCGTTTTTGAGATATATGACGATGAATATACATTAGACCGGGTTTCTACATTGACCTTGGCCTTTCCAATGTGTGGCTAAGCTCCTCTGCCTTATCACCCTCTAACTCGAAAACGGTTAAGGGTAAGAAAAATTGCTTCAGACAAAAGTTGTATAGAATTTTATCATCTACAACTTTCATGATAAATACAGAAACGATTAGAGGTAAAGCAAGGGAGATATTTTTGAAAAATGCCTTGTTATAATCTTCTAACTGTCAGATTAAGAAAACCTCCCCTGATTAGTGTCAGATTAATGGGGCAACACGTCTGCAACACCGAGATTAATCATCTGTATGAAAAACTGACACGCTCGAGTATGTACAAGTAACTCTTGAAAAGTAGCTTCCGATTTAGCATCGTCGGCTCCCAAACTATTAAGGCTCAATGCTGAAATCAAATTCAACGAGCTTCGGGGATGATTCTGCTATTACAGAGGCATTCGAATGATCTGTTTATGACTGTCATACTTTACTTTAAACCTATTTTTTGTTTGTTTGTTCATATACATAAGATTCATATTTACATTTTACCTTTGTGTGCATCTACTGCTGTTGTTTACTTCGTGGTATCTACATTGTGTATACATTAAACCATTTCCACGTTATGAAACATGATGAATTGAATATGGAATAAGGTACAGTACCTCGTCTTTCTACTTGACTCTGCGATATGTAACGTTACCGGGGTTGACATATACCGCCGAGCGTGACATTTCTGTTTGCGAAATTTCTCGTGATTTATATTGCCAAGCCGGCTGCGGACGTTCATAGGTTATATTGGCATTATAGACCATTTGAGACTGGTTGCACGTTTATGAGATATTTTCTCGCATTCCTTTCAACAAAAATGTTAGCCTTATACCCTCAACTATGGTTTACTGAATAATCGACCGGTTGCTGATTAAGCGAATGAACTTTGACATTATCTCGCGCCTTTTTTCGCCATTATTCATATCGAGACTGTTGCTAGACACAGGAAACGCAGATGGATTGAGCAACTTTCAGTTTCACATGAATATTGTGTACTCAGTAACGAAGTTCAAGAATAAATTAACACGTCATCAATTGAGAAACTTTGCTGATTGATCAAAACTCCTCGTCAAAAATAAAGGATCTTTCATGATAATCCCCGAAATAATCTCCGAAACTGGGGTAAGTTCAAACAATTTGGTTTATCCAAAAACTCCCGCCGAAAGAATTTCATTTGTCTCTGCCAAATTTCGTCAAGATAATGGCAAAAATAGATACAGATTTTTGAGGTTCATATCTCGCCTCGAAATATATTAACTTCCAATCCGGACACCCCGTATGAAAATCAAGACTCATTATAAAATGGACGAACCTTTCAGAGAGGGTGGTTATAGTTCACAACTGCCTTGAAAATCTTTCCGTGCAGCAAGTTTGAGTGAAAGGTCAGAAGTTGAATGCTGGAAACAACAAATAATCCAAACCGGGTATCATCCTTCAGGTTCGAAAGGCAAAGTGAACGAGCCAGAATCTCCAACATGGTAACACTTGCGGTTACACAACTGCAGCGTTGCAATTATCAGGAAATATACGACTGAAGCCTAAACGTTCGCGAAGAAAATAGCTTTGAACTTCTGAAAGTTTATCTGTGCAGGAAACACACTGTTTATCATTCTACGGAGTAGTTTTATTACAACTATATACAAATGCTGGCGAACAGGCCTTACAAGGTACCGTCTAACAGTACTCCCATATTTTCTGGGGAACATTGTTCACTGAGCAAACGGCGATGAACGAAGAATCGCTGAAAATAATGTTCTCACAGGTTCAGAGGTTGCCGATGATGCTGGAGAGCCGAGGTGCAAAGCTAAATAGCTCAAGGTTGTTTCGGTAGTAGGAACGAGGACCATAAACTGCCACGTTGGTATAAGTGAGAATTAACATCCTTCCATTATGGCAGTTAGTCGGTCTATTATTAAGTGCTCTGATTTTTTCGTAGAATGAGATTATCCGTCCGCCTCTGCGAGATGGGGCATTATCAGGTCTTAGTTTTTTACAGTTCAAGCGTCTGACCAAATAACATGGCTGCCACTCAAAAAAAATCAACCCTCCACCCCTTGTAGAAGTTGCATGACAAACCCGTTCGAGAATTGTTTTACGAAGTAATGTATACCAAAGATGTGCATTTTGTGTGTCATTGTCAATCTTTGTTTGCCACCATTCCTTCATAATGTTTCCGAGAAGCGGGAATTATAATTTTTACTGAAGATATAATAATGCTAGCTAGGTCTCACAATGCTATAATTCAACAGACAATTCTATACAGCTTCGAAAGCAAAAATCGAAGTAGATCAGTACACTCCTTTTGTAGGATCCGGCTCTGGCCCACATAGAACGATAAACTCCTTCTATTCTTCCAGTTTTCGGTCACTACAGTGACAACTTTTTTCCCGCATACTCCGAAGCCATCGGACCAAGTACCAGCTTCCATTCGTATTCGCCTAAACGGCCATCTAAAAAAAAAAACAAAACGGTCGAGCAACCTAATTGCCGTATGTGTCGCTTGTCCTTCTCGCAAAGTATCCCTCCAATTCCGAAATTGAATTGTCTCCTCGTGTTTTTTCCGCGACAATTTTGTTACGACAGAACTGACCGGTTAATGGTCTAGAAAGCTGGAGAGATTTTTCCAGGTGGCGCGAATCCTTAAAAAATTGAACAGCGGGAACTGATCAGTCGAATATCTGTGGCGAAAAGGTCAAATCAAATACTCAAATCAGCTCTGCCTAAGCTTCCATCGAAGCACAAAAACTCCTTTTCGAAAATGACCCTCCTAAAATCGCATATTTGCTCGTCTCTCTCAGATGTGGGTGTGTTATTACAATAGTAGGATAAGCAGTGCAAAGAAGTCCGTTTTGTAGATTTCAAAAACACAACTGGCGGATTGTCCAATGAAGAATTGCACCCTAGACAACCTCACTCAGAGTGAACGCAAAAATGAAAACAAGAAATTCTTTTTTTCCGAAAACAGTGTCACAGATCCGAAAATTTGGTATGAAAGTACAGGTTTTCGAATACGCAGAATTTATTGCACGTAAAATCGGTGGCCTATCTCCCTTCGTTTAATTTTCTTCTTGGAAATGGCATTTTTCAAAAATTTGCAAATTTCAATCTGCGATATCTCCTGTTATATTCGTCTGATCGAATTGAGATTTCCGGTTATATAATCAGCGTTGCCTAGGCTTCCACCCTAGCACAAAAACTCGATTTCGAAAATCTCGATTTTTGGGAGAAAAATGACCAAGGGGTTAGACCCCCCTAAAATGACCAATTTGCTACTCTGTCTAAAAATCAGGATGTTCTGATACTGTCTTAGGATATGGAGTGCATAGAATTTGTTTTGAAGATTCTAGAAAACCAAACAGTTGATGATTCAATAGAGAATTGCACTCCAGAAAGCTCTTCGAAGTCAACTCGAAAATGAAAATTGGAAAAACAAAAAATATTATTTTCTCCTAAACAGGGCCAGATATTTGAAATTTTGGTATGAAAATATAGGATTTCGAACACGCTGAACCTATTGCGAGTATTTTCGAAAGCCTATCTCCCTTCGTTAAGATTTTCATCTTGGAAATGGCATTTTTCAAAAATTTGCAAATTTCAATCTGCGATATCTCCTGTTATATTCGTCTGATCGAATTGGGATTTCTGGTTCTATGATCAGCGTTGCCTAGGCTTCCACCCTAGCATAAAAACTCGATTTCGAAAATCTCGATTTTTTGGGTCAAAAATGAGCAAGGGGTTAGACCCCCCTAAAATGACCTATTTGCTACTCTGTCTGAAAATTAGGATGTTCCATTACTATCCTAGGATATGGAGTGCATAGAATTTGTTTTGAAGATTCTAGAAAACCAAACAGTTGATGATTCAATAGAGAATTGCACTCCAGAAAGCTCTTCGAAGTCAACTCGAAAATGAAAAGTGGAAAAACAAAAAAATTTATTTTCTCCTAAACAGGGCCAGATATTTGAAATTTTGGTATGAAAATATAGGTTTTCGAACACGCTGAACCTATTGCGAGTATTTTCGAAAGCCTATCTCCCTTCGTTAAGATTTTCATTTTGGAAATGGCATTTTTCAAAAATTTGCAAATTTCACTCTGCGATATCTCCTGTTATATTCGTCTGATCGAATTGGGATTTCCGGTTCTATGATCAGCGTTTCCTAGGCTTCCACCCTAGCATAAAAACTCGATTTCGAAAATCTCGATTTTTTGGGTCAAAAATGAGCAAGGGGTTAGACCCCCCTAAAATGACCTATTTGCTACTCTGTCTGAAAATTGGGATGTTCCATTACTATCCTAGGATATGGAGTGCATAGAATTTGTTTTGAAGATTCTAGAAAACCAGACAGTTGATTATTCAATAGAGAATTGCACTCCAGAAAGCTCTTCGAAGTCAACTCGAAAATGAAAAGTGGAAAAACAAAAAAAATTATTTTCTCCTAAACAGGGCCAGATATTTGAAATTTTGGTATGAAAATATAGGTTCTCCAACCCGCTGAACCTATTGCGAGTTTTTTCGAAAGCCTATCTCCCTTCGTTAAGATTTTCATCTTGGAAATGGCATTTTTCAAAAATTTGCAAATTTCACTCTGCGATATATCCTGTTATATTCGTCTGATCGAATTGGGATATCCGGTTCTATGATCAGCGTTGCCTAGGCTTCCACCCTAGCATAAAAACTCGATTTCGAAAATCTCGATTTTTTGGGTAAAAATGAGCAAGGGGTTAGACCCCCCTAAAATGACCTATTTGCTACTCTGTCTGAAAATTAGGATGTTCCATTAGGGGAGAGTTCCTTTGAATCGGACGGCCCATGAACCGGACGCTACAGTTTTCTACTACACTCGATGGTAATTTAGCACCCTTTACGTAAATCCTATTTTTGCAACATCGATCGATATCTCTTGGAAAATGGCCGACCCTGTTGCTCGCGCCTTGTTGCAAAAATGGGATTTACGTAAAGGGTGCTAAATTACCATCGAGTGTAGTAGAAAACTGTAGCGTCCGGTTCATGGGCCGTCCGATTCAAAGGAACTCTCCCCTACTATCCTAGGATATGGAGTGCATAGAATTTGTTTTGAAGATTCTATAAAACCAAACAGTTGATGATTCAATAGAGAATTGCTCTCCAGAAAGCTCTTCGAAGTCAACTCGAAAATGAAAAGTGGAAAAACAAAAAAATTTATTTTCTCCTAAACAGGGCCAGATATTTGAAATTTTGGTATGAAAATATAGGTTTTCGAACACGCTGAACCTATTGCGAGTATTTTCGAAAGCCTATCTCCCTTCGTTAAGATTTTCATTTTGGAAATGGCATTTTTCAAAAATTTGCAAATTTCACTCTGCGATATCTCCTGTTATATTCGTCTGATCGAATTGGGATATCCGGTTCTATGATCAGCGTTGCCTAGGCTTCCACCCTAGCATAAAAACTCGATTTCGAAAATCTCGATTTTTTGGGTAAAAATGAGCAAGGGGTTAGACCCCCCTAAAATGACCTATTTGCTACTCTGTCTGAAAATTAGGATGTTCCATTACTATCCTAGGATATGGAGTGCATAGAATTTGTTTTGAAGATTCTATAAAACCAAACAGTTGATGATTCAATAGAGAATTGCTCTCCAGAAAGCTCTTCGAAGTCAACTCGAAAATGAAAAGTGGAAAAACAAAAAAATTTATTTTCTCCTAAACAGGGCCAGATATTTGAAATTTTGGTATGAAAATATAGGTTTTCGAACACGCTGAACCTATTGCGAGTATTTTCGAAAGCCTATCTCCCTTCGTTAAGATTTTCATCTTGGAAATGGCGTTTTTCAAAAATTTGCAAATTTCACTCTGCGATATCTCCTGTTATATTCGTCTGATCGAATTGGGATTTCCGGTTCTATGATCAGCGTTGCCTAGGCTTCCACCCTAGCATAAAAACTCGATTTCGAAAATCTCGATTTTTTGGGTAAAAAATGAGCAAGGGGTTAGACCCCCCTAAAATGACATATTTGCTACTCTGTCTGAAAATTGGGATGTTCCATTACTATCCTAGGATATGGTTTGCAAAGAATTTGTTTTGAAGATTCTAGAAAACCAAACAGTTGATGATTCAATAGAGAATTGCACTCCAGAAAGCTTTTCGAAGTCAACTCGAAAATGAAAAGTGGAAAAACAAAAAAATTTATTTTCTCCTAAACAGGGCCAGATATTTGAAATTTTGGTATGAAAATATAGGTTTTCGAACCCGCTGAACCTATTGCGAGTATTTTCGGAAGCCTATCTCCCTTCGTTAAGATTTTCATCTTGGAAATGGCATTTTTCAAAAATTTGCAAATTTCAATTCGCTATATCTCCTGTTATATTCGTCAGATCGAATTGGGATTTCCGGTTCTATAATCAGCGTTGCCTAGGCTTCCACCCTAGCATAAAAACTCGATTTCGAAAATCTCGATTTTTTGGGTCAAAAATGAGCAAGGGGTTAGACCCCCCTAAAATGACCTATTTGCTACTCTGTCTGAAAATTAGGATGTTCCATTACTATCCTAGGATATGGAGTGCATAGAATTTGTTTTGAAGATTCTAGAAAACCAAACAGTTGATGATTCAATAGAGAATTGCACTCCAGAAAGCTCTTCGAAGTCAACTCGAAAATGAAAAGTGGAAAAACAAAAAAATTTATTTTCTCCTAAACAGGGCCAGATATTTGAAATTTTGGTATGAAAATATAGGTTTTCGAACCCGCTGAACCTATTGCGAGTATTTTCGGAAGCCTATCTCCCTTCGTTAAGATTTTCATCTTGGAAATGGCATTTTTCAAAAATTTGCAAATTTCAATTCGCTATATCTCCTGTTATATTCGTCAGATCGAATTGGGATTTCCGGTTCTATAATCAGCGTTGCCTAGGCTTCCACCCTAGCATAAAAACTCGATTTCGAAAATCTCGATTTTTTGGGTCAAAAATGAGCAAGGGGTTAGACCCCCCTAAAATGACCTATTTGCTACTCTGTCTGAAAATTAGGATGTTCCATTACTATCCTAGGATATGGAGTGCATAGAATTTGTTTTGAAGATTCTAGAAAACCAAACAGTTGATGATTCAATAGAGAATTGCACTACAGAAAGCTCTTCGAAGTCAACTCGAAAATGAAAAGTGGAAAAACAAAAAAATTATTTTCTCCTGAACCGGGCCAGATATTTGAATTTTGGTATGAAAATATAGGTTTTCGAACACGCTGAACCTACTGCGAGTATTTTCGAAAGCCTATCTCCCTTCGTTTAGATTTTCATCTTGGAAATGGCATTTTTCAAAAATTGCAAACTTCAATCTGCGATATCTCCTGTTATACTTGTCCGATCCTATTAAGATCTCCGGTTCTATAATCCGCTTTGCCTAAGCTTCTATTCAAGCACAGAAACTCCATTTCAAAAATCTCGATTTTTTGGGTCGAAAATGAGCAAGGGGTTAGACCCTCCTAAAATCACATATTTGCTCTTCTTTCTCAGATGTGGGGTGTGTTATTACAATAGTAGGATAGGTAGTGCATAGAAGTCATTTTATAGATTAAAAAAAAAACAACTGGCGGATGGTCCAATGGAAAATTGCACTCTAGACAGCCTTTCAAAGTGAACTCAAAAATGGAAACAAGAAATTCGTTTTTTTTTTCGAAAACGGTGTCACAGATCCGAAAATTTGGTATGAAAGTATTGGTTTTCGAATACGCAGAATCTATTGCACGTAAAATCGTGCAATTTCAATCCGCGATATCTCCCGTTATACTTGTCCGATCCTATTGCGATTTTTATATTAGTAATCAGCACTAGTCAAATTTCAATACTAGATCGATAAATTGAATTCGAAAATTTCGAATCACATATTTGCTCCTCTCTCTCAGGTGTAGAGTGTTTATTACTGTGGTAGAATAATAAGTGCACATTGCTACATTTTCTGTTAGACTTGTCAAATACAATTAAGATTTTTCGGTTCGTAATCAGCACTACTCAGAATGCATTACTGTACTAGGATAAGAAGTGGGTGTGTAGATTCCAGAAAATCAACCGGTAGGTACACGAAAGGGACAAAAATTGGATTCCTCTCGAAAAGCCCATAGAATTAATTTCTATTTCACCTCAAGAACGTCATCAGAAAAGTGAGACGTCACAATTAGTCCATATACGAAGGAGTGTTTTTTCTTTGGCATCTGTTAGGCAGTGAAGAATCAACCTGTGGATTTAATGAGACATTCGTCGTATCTCCGAGCACCATAACATTATTAATCAGTTCATTGAAAATGTTAATGTAATAATTAATGACGCTATTGGCGGTTTATTAGCCGATCGTATCTTTTATGCAGCATATTAACACATAATTGTGTTCGTGTCACTTGAACGAGTTCTGATAACGACTGATTTATAGGTTTCATTAATGCGGGCTGCCCTGATCCGCTGAATTCGATCTTCCTATCTTACACGAGCGAAAAACAACATTCGTAAGAGCCCAATGAAGATGGAACACCGAAAAAAGTGTGATTCGCATTTTTCTCCAGCAGAATCCTCTACGTGAATTATCCCCAAGCAGTTGAATGTTCGCTACAAGTACGAGATTTGAAATGAGACCATATTTCCATGAAATGAGGGAAGGGCCTCAATCTAAATGAAGAGAAGGTTCCAGCAGGCGTCTTCAATACGGACCAATTATCTTGTTGGGTTAGGTTAGCCTAATCAAATCAGAACTTGTGGCAATGTCCGCAAAGAAACAGAGAAATTACAAACAATTTATATCGAAACTGAACAACTGGCGGTTCCTTGTAAGGATATAAAAGTTCCTATATGACTAATTTCTTTCGAACCTACGCCAATGCGAAGCAGGAAAACTCTCGGCAGAATGAAGAGCACTAACTATCGAATAATGAATTCGATCTAGAGAAGACAGCAAAGAAACCGATCGCGTACGTGATATAAATAATGAACAATCAACTCAATTAATATCGAATCTGAATCTAATTGAATCAATGGGAGAGAATCGCCAACGGTAGACAGTCTGCTCACAAACCTGCCAAGGACGACGTATCTTTCCGATGTTCTAGTCTAGTCGATGAAAAGTTTCCTGGGGCTGAAGAAACTAATTCCTATGCGCATCTGTCATATTCAGGGTGACCCAGTTCCATAACTGTATTTCTATCCAAGCTATCGGCTCGATTTTTTTCAAACAATAGTGTTATATGTATACCGGATGTCTGAAAGTGAAATACAAACATGGGTGTTGTTTTTAAAATCGCACACCATTTTTTTTTCACATTTTTCGATTTCCCACTTATGAATTGTCGATTTAACCCGGTTTCATAGCGCTATCTGTCTTAGTTTTGACTTTGACAGTTGATGTCTCCGATTTTACACCAGCAGTCTCTACTAGGCGCCTCAAAAACCTTTCACATTTCCAATTTTGCAACATACGAGGATGTATGTAACATGTAACATACACCAGTTCCATGCATAAAAAAAATATTGCGTTTTCATAGCAACGAAGAAAAACTCATTAGAAGTGTCAGTGTGAAGTTTAAAGGTCAAAAAAGTACACCAGAGTTACGCATTAAATTAAAAGAAAGAAGATGTCCACCGAAATTGTGAAAATCGAAAAATTGGAGTATCGAGCCATCATCGAGTACCTGTATTTAAAAGGTTTAAGAGGCAAGCAGATTTACGAAGATATGCTTAATACCCTTGGTGATCAATGTCCCTCGTATACGACCGTGGAAAATTGGACTGCAAGCTTCAAATGAGCTTGATTTTCCGTTGAAGATGATGACCGATCGGGAAGGCCAGTTTCTGAGTTGGTCCCCGAAAATATCGATGCAGTTCATGACATAATTTTATCAGACCGTCGAATTGGGCTAAAACGGATATCTGTAGCACTGAATATTTCATACGAAAGCGTTTATCATATAGTTCACGTCAACTTGGACATGAGAAAAATTGCTGCAAGATGGATCCCCAAATGTTTGAATGTTGTCCAAAAGCGTGCAAGGTAGAAGCATCGCGTTCGATCTGTGCTCGATTTGAAAACGATGTAGACTTCTTAAACCGAGTTGTTACTAGGGATGAGACTTGGGTACATTTCTACGATCCAGAAACAAAGCAACAATCGATGGAATGGCGACACTCTGGTTCTCCAAGACCTAAGAATTTTCGTGTCCAAAAATCTGCTGGAAAGGGTCTTGCTCCAGTTTTTTGGGATTGCCAGGTGTAATCATGATTAATTTTTTGGATAATGGTAGAACAATAACCGGAGATTACTATTCGACATTACTGACCACTCTACGGGAAAAAATTTAAGAGAAAATACGCGGAAAGCTATCCAAAGGTGTTTTGTTTTTGCAGGACATCGCCCCTGAAGACAAATCTCATGAGAAGGCAATAAAAGCTGCCGAGGTCTGTTTTGCATAGCATGAAAAAAAATTTTTTTTGAAAGGTCTAGAGACGTTGCAGGTTCGCTGTAATAAATATATCCAATTAAGAGGAAAATATGTAGAGTGATAAAATATTTTGACATTGAAATTTTATCTGGTTCTATAGTAGGCTATGAATTTTTCAAATATCCTCGTGTTTCGAAAACTTCACAAACCCTATCTCACAGAAATGCTCTTGAAATTTCATGCAATGTTACAATTAAACACTAGGTGTTGTAACGGTCGAGTAATTGCAATTTAACCCGTCATAACCTCTTCCAAGTAATAAGCGACGTTCAGATCTCGATAAATTGGGTGCATATTTATATACTCGCGGCCGATTTATTATTGACGAGCTCGAATCCCCTTATCGGACAGAAATCTATACGGGGCTGCCCTCTGCGTTTCGGAAAAAAACGGCCAAACTGTCCGGTAATTAAGTCGGTAAATCGTGAGGAGTTCATGTACGGTAACGGTACATTATCTGAACGGGCTGATAAGTTTATGCGGACGGAAATTTAAGGCCCCCCCCTCGGACGAAGGGGGTCAGCCATGGGCCGTGACAGGAATTTTCGGCGAAAGCAATCAATTTTATCTGACTTCATCGGAAGGAGCGTGATGGATACGCGGCCGTCTTTTCATCGGACCTCGAATTTTTATTCATGCAACAAGTGTATGAGATAAGTTTTTTTCAGGACTGGAAACAACGGCGGACCGCACCAGTTGCGAACAATTTTCTATCTTTCGGACAACGTTGAAAAGCACTCTCAACTCTACATTTTTCTGGCAGATACGCGTCTCGAGAGTTTCCGCAAAAGATGGGGTCACTTAAAGCTCAGTCAAGACCGAACGGGTGTGCCGAGATGAATGAATTTCTCAGATTTACTATGAGACGAATTGCTCTTTCAGAATATGTATCACATTTCGATTTACGATATTCCTGAAAGAAAAACTGCTCGAAAGTTGACCATCGAAAAATCCCCAAAAATATGGGCTCAGTTGAAACTTCCTCAAGACCGAACGGTTCTGCCGAAATGAATGAATTTCTCAGATTTACTACTAGACGAGTTGCTCTTTCAGAATATGTATCACATTTAGATTTACGATAATATTCCTGGAAAAAAACTACTCGAAAGTTGACCATCGAAAAATTCCCAAAAATATGGGCTCAGTTGAAACTTCCTCAAGACCGAACGGTTCTGCCGAAATGAATGAATTTCTCAGATTTACTACTAGACGAGTTGCTCTTTCAGAATATGTATCACATTTAGATTTACGATAATATTCCTGGAAAAAAACTACTCGAAAGTTGACCATCGAAAAATTCCCAAAAATATGGGCTCAGTTGAAACTTCCTCAAGACCGAACGGTTCTGCCGAAATGAATGAATTTCTCAGATTTACTACTAGACGAGTTGCTCTTTCAGAATATGAATCACATTTAGATTTACGATAATATTCCTGGCAGAAAAACTACTCGAAAGTTGACTATCGAAAAATTCCCAAAAATATGGGCTCAGTTGAAACTTCCTCAAGACCGAACGGTTCTGCCGAAATGAATGAATTTCTCAGATTTACTACTAGACGAGTTGCTCTTTCAGAATATGTATCACATTTAGATTTACGATAATATTCCTGGAAAAAAAACTACTGGAAAGTTGACCATCGAAAAATTCCCAAAAATATGGGCTCAGTTGAAACTTCCTCAAGAACAAAAGGTTTTGCCGAAATGAATGAATTTCTCAGATTTACTACTAGACGAGTTGCTCCTTCAGAATATGTATCACATTTAGATTTACGATAATATTCCTGGAAGAAAAACTACTCGAAAGTTGACTATCGAAAAATTCCCAAAAATATGGGCTCAGTTGAAACTTCCTCAAGACCGAACGGTTCTGCCGAAATGAATGAATTTCTCAGATTTACTACTAGACGAGTTGCTCTTTCAGAATATGTATCACATTTAGATTTACGATAATATTCCTGGAAGAAAAACTACTCGAAAGTTGACTATCGAAAAATTCCCAAAAATATGGGCTCAGTTGAAACTTCCTCAAGACCGAACGGTTCTGCCGAAATGAATGAATTTCTCAGATTTACTACTAGACGAGTTGCTCTTTCAGAATATGTATCACATTTAGATTTACGATAATATTCCTGGAAGAAAAACTACTCGAAAGTTGACTATCGAAAAATTCCCAAAAATATGGGCTCAGTTGAAACTTCCTCAAGACCGAACGGTTCTGCCGAAATGAATGAATTTCTCAGATTTACTACTAGACGAGTTGCTCTTTCAGAATATGAATCACATTTAGATTTACGATAATATTCCTGGCAGAAAAACTACTTGAAAGTTGACTATCGAAAAATTCCCAAAAATATGGGCTCAGTTGAAACTTCCTCAAGACCGAACGGTTCTGCCGAAATGAATGAATTTCTCAGATTTACTACTAGACGAGTTGCTCTTTCAGAATATGTATCACATTTAGATTTACGATAATATTCCTGGAAGAAAAACTACTCGAAAGTTGACCATCGAAAAATATGGAGTCAGTTAAAAATTCGTCAAGACCAAACGGTTGCACCACTTTTGGATCTACGATAATTTTTCTGGAAGATACGCGTCTCGAAAGTTGACCGTCAAAAATTTCCGAAAGAGATGGGGTCACTTAAAAGTAAAATAGACTACTCACTCTGAAGTAATCATCAGGAAGCTACAAGATGATGGCACAAGGTCTCACCTGTAAAGAAAAATATTTCGAATTGAATTCAGTAGTGGTGTAACAATTTCAAAATGATACTCAATTCAATCATAATTCAATATGTGAGAGACTGCGTCTCGGGGAGCGAGAATCTGAAGACGTGGAGATTGTTAATTTTTTAGATGTATTGTTTCATGCATAATTTTCCAATGAAGGATACATTATTACCAAATAAATATTACAAGTGTTTTGAAAACCATGATTTGTTGAACCCTCTGGTATTGCACTCCTAATGAAACAGGCTCTACTTACTCAATAAAATTATCTACATTTTTTTCAGTATTTCGATCATCAAGTTATATATACAGAAACACACAGTATTAACATTCTTTCTGAACAAAAACAAATGTTTATTAGGAGGAACCTTCTATGAGCTTATTGAAGCATTTTTGTGTAGATGGAATATTAACTCCATTGAGCATCAGCCTCAGAAAAGATAGGAATAATTTACTGATTCCCACAGCCATGAAACCCATTTCTCACAAGAAAATGCAACCCATATTAGCACATACCTACAAGCATAACCTACTGTAAAATCTAAATTCAATGAAATCTAAATTTCTAATTTAGTTTTAGCGAGTAATATAAGCGACGTATAATTAATATGCCTCAAAAGCAAATAAGACCGCAACGGAATGATGTGATAATTTGGATCTCTCCCAGCATTAGAATATGTAATGGTGTATTTTACATAATTCAGTGTGTCGAGATCTATCTGCAAGGCAGAACATGAAAAGGATATGCTTACTACAAGAAGTTGAGACCGTCAAACACCATCACTAGAATAGTAAAATTGTTAACATTTAGGGTACTTATATACTGAGTATGAGTGATTCAAACCTCAATATTGAACTATTGAAATGATTATACAGAATGATTATTTATAGACTTCTAAGGTCAGGAAAATAATAATATAAAATATTCTTATTTTACCAAGAAAAAATACAAATAATATACCTAGTAATTCGAAAGAAAATATACTGCTCAAATAAATCTTTCGTACATAGGTAGCATTACGAGGATATATTGAAAAATTCTTAGTCTACTATAGAGCCAAACAAAATTTCAATGTCAAAATATTTTATTACTCCACATATTCTCCTCTTAATTGGATACATTTATTGCAAGGAACCTGCAAAGTCTCCAGACTTCTTTTTGCTCTGCAAACCAGACCTCCACAGCTTTCATTACCTCCTCGTTGAAAGAAAATTTACGGCCTTTTAAACTTTTTTTCAGTTGAGGAAAGAAATGATAGTCGGATGGAGCCAAATCTGGTGAAAAAGAGGGGTGTTCTAGTAATTCAAACCCTTAATCACGAATGTTTTGCATGGCAACATGAGATTTGTGTGCAGGGGCGTTGTGCTGCAAAAACAAAACACCTTTGGATAGCTTTCCACGTCTTTTCTCTTTAATTTTCCCCGTAGAGTAATGTCGAATAGTAATCTCCGGTTATTGTTCTACCCTTATCCAACAAATCAATCATGATTACTCCATGGCAATCCCAAAAAACTGAAACAAGAACTTTTCCAGCAGATTTTGGATACGAAACTTCTTAAGTCTTGGGGAACCAGAGTGTCTGGATTGTAGAAATGTACCAAAGTCTCATCCATAGTAACAATTCGGTTTAAGAAATCTACATCGTTTTCAAATCAAACACATATCGAACACGATGCTTCTACCCTTGCACGCTTTTGGTCAACATTCAAACATTTGGGGATCCATTTCGCAGCAATTATTTCTCATGTCCAAATTGACGTGAACTATATGATGAACGCGTTCGTATGAAATATTCAGTACTTCAGATATCTGTTTTAGCCCAATTCGATGGTCTGATAAAATCATGTCATGAACTACATCGATACAGACTGACACAGAAACTGACTTTCCCGATCGGTCATCATCTTCAATGAAAAATTTACCTCTTTTGAAGCTTGCAGTCCAATTTTTCACGGACGCATGAGAAGGACATTGATCACCAAGGGTGTTAATCATATCTTCGTAAATCTGCTTGCCTCTTAAACCTTTTAAATACAGGTACTTGATGATGGCTCGATACTCCAATTCTTCGATTTTCACAATTTCGGTGGACATCTTCTTTCTTTTAATTCATTGCGTAGCTCTGGTTTACTTTTTTGACCTCAAACTTCACAATGACACTTCTAATAAGTTTTTCTTCGTTGCTATGGTAACGCAATATTTTTTATGCATGGAACTGGTCTAGGCTAACTAGATATCAATACATCCCCCATCCTCGTCTATAAATTTCATATTGAAGAGTGCAAAAAACTTTAATGGTGAGGCTACAAATATTATCGTTTGAAATCATCGATTACTTAAGTGGGACTACAACAGCAGATTGAAATTCCTGAAAAAACGTCCGCTCTGCCATATTTCGGACGAGCAAAAACCGACCTGAACCAGGGGGTCGGCCGTCTGTGGAAGCGCATGAAGTTTGTCATGGTTCAGTGAAGATATGTCGAGGATAAAAATCATAGAGAGGAATGCACAGTGTCGAGACTCCTGTACTTACAGGATGCGAAGGTTAGTCGGAGTACGAGTCGTGAACTCGATTAGTCGGATAGATTCAGAAAATTACGAGAGAAAGGAATTCCAAGTTGTGATATGCCGATTTTAATATCACGTTCTCGCAGTTATTAAACGAAACGCCGTATTAACTGAAGTTCAAATCAACCAAGGCGAGGTATTGTAGATTCAGCTGGCTTTATCGGACGTTTGACACTGGAAATTGCACAGAGTTCATTCCTCGCTGATCTTGCGAATCCGTTCTTCTATGTCTTACACTTCAATAATTGCGCGAAGCAATTATAACAATGATACCTTAGTCGAGTAGGTATAAGTTTTAACATATCCCCATTCGAAAAAATCCAAACGATTGAGGTCTGGTGACCTTGCTGTCCAAAATTTGGTTATACATCTTCAAGAAAATGAAGACATCGAGAAACGGTTTTCACTAATGGACTTTTCACGAAGAACTACCTTCAAAGATTTTGCCTATCTATTCTAGAAGTACCAGAAACAGCCAAAATCAAGAAAAATGGGATATCCTGTACAGGGTGATTCAAAACTCGAGGCGAAGATTCGTTTACCAGTTTAAAGACTCAGAAACGAAAGTTCCTGACTCCATATCAGTGGTTTTGTCCTTTTTTCTCGCCTCTCCTCCACCCCACATTGATCAGCTGATCGTGACAGATCCCATTTTGAAGAAACTCCGCATCGCAGCCTGATGGCCTCCGCGAACACATTGCGGGCCGGTCATAATTTCAACCGCTCATGCTCTCTGGCTCTATTTGCATCCGCAGAGTGTACCGGTCCAGAACGGAGACAGTTCACGATCTCTCCGCTACCCTTTTCCAGTGATTTACTGTCGAATACATTATTTGAAATGATTTCGAAATACCGAGTCGATGAATATTATCAGCGCAATATTCTAGCGTGCCCTATGCGAATGCATCTGTTTCGTTTGCATTATTCAGGAACGCGCTCGGTTATTTTTTCGCAATTATAATGGGAAAGCTATATTAGATTACGATATGAATGGCACGGCTGGCCTTTAAACCATTGTTTCCGTACGAGGCTGGTTCTTTGCATCGCCGGCGGGTTCGCGGCTAGATATTTTCCGCAAATTTACCGCTGCTAGTTCCTTCTAGAATAAAATAATAAGTGACATTCAAAGAAGAACATCCAGTAAGAGCTGGAACGCTTTGATCGTTTCCGGTATACATATTTTTGTGCGACAGCGAAACGTTGGTCATGATGAAATGAGATTCAAAATTGCCAAGTCCAAAAACAGCTCTATGAGTCTAACCGATGTCACCCACCGCGAAAGGTGCAATCTGACGACGTTAACACCCAATTCTGTAATTTGTAATGTCATGTAGGATGAGCTGACTTTGACAGGACCGCCATATTGGCTGAGGGGCACATAAGCTAATGTTTCACTTTGCCAAATGTTGGTTTATGTCGTGTTTTTGCCATTTTTAGTGGTTTCTATAAATCCACATCCTGTTTCTGAGAAAATGTTGTTCAGTGAATAGTATTAACAATCAGTAGAGAAGTGAAAGTGTGGTATGGCATAAAACTGACTCTATCACAATATTGACACTACAATTTCTAGTGCTTTAGTCATAGATGGTTTATGTGCCCTTTAGCCTGATGTCAATACAAAATGCCCTATATCTTCTATCCTGTAACCTCTCCCGACGGCTGCTGTCAGTAGTCATACGTCAATTTCTGGTCTTGGCGAGTGATCAAAGTTTTCGAGACACGGAGTAATTGTTCACGCTGTTTTGACGCGTTTTTAGCGTATTCCTCTTGGGTTTCGGAGAGAGAACTGTGCTCTGAGAAGTAGATGGATTCTCGAAGAACTTTTCGGCAAGATACACCCGACCGTTTTCAACCTTCCAGCGCATAATTTTCCATCAAGGTCTGCTTGATCCGGGCTCCCGAACACTCGGGAATCAGAGGATATGAAAAGACCAATACACTTGGCAGGGAAGTCGCTCAAACCCATTTCACAAGATCTGAGAAATATTTGGATGTTAGCAAGAATATGCTAAACCTCCTCACTAGATTCCTTACAGGGCGTTGCTTCTAATGAGAATAGGTTTAGCGAACAACGGCGAGTGCAGATTCTGTGGGAAGGAGGAGTAAACTCCGAAGATCCTGGTGGCAGAATGTCAAGGCAGAAGATACTCGGAATAGAGATTTGCAGGAGGGAGAGGGTAACCTTCTTGAAGCTATCCCAGATATAGGAGTTCATTAAAACTTCAGAACTGGAGGGATTTAGACTAGTGATGGCGAGAGAAGCTCTCATGGCACAATAGACCTTATAGTCTAAGATCCCACTGCAGAATTACTACGTTCATTACGTACAGAGTCAAACACACATTTTCACATACGTTTATGGATAGGAGAATACACTGATAATACCGCAGCCTGTCAAAAGTGGACGCAAGTAGCTTTAATTAAATTAATGTTAATCAATATTCCAAGAGAAATGTCGTTCACTCTGTTTTGAAATAAAATATCATCCACATTATAGCAATGCATGTAAAGAATACTAAAATCCATAGCTGCCATTGCACACTCGGCCGCAACTACCTCGCAGCCTGGTTTAAGCAGGTAACATTTCGACGTATTTCTACATTCATGACGTACACGGATGTTTTTGAAATCAAATTAAAGCTAATTTTTTTTCCAATAGGATGATGTATGGCTGCCTGTGAAAAAATAGCCGCAAGTTAGGTCTGCCATATGTTGAAGTAGCGAGATATCCAAAATAAAGTAAGAGAGAGTTAGACTCATTTCGCACCATCGGGTTCTTACCCTATGTTCCGAATTATATCTACTGATATTATGGGATTTTTTACACATGTTCCGGTTTAGTTTCGCACTGGAAAACAACCAGGGCTGGTATTCTCGAGCGTTCGCAATATATGCGATCGATCAGATGGCAGACCTAACTTGCGGCTATTTTTTCACAGGCAGCCATACATCATCCTATTGGAAAAAAAATTAGCTTCATTTTGATATCAAAAACATCCGTGTACGTCATGAACGTAGAAATACGTCGAAATGTTACCTGCTTACACCTGGCTGCGAGGTAGTTGCGGCCGAGTGTGCAACGGCAGCTATGGATTTTAGTATTCTTTACATGCATTGTTATGATGTGGATGATATTTTATTTCAAAACGGAGTGAACGAAATTTCTCTTGGAATATTGATTAACATTAATTTAATTAAAATAACTTGCGACCACTTTTGACAGGCTGCGGTGTTATCAGTGTATTCTCCTATCCATAAACGTTTATGAAAATTTGTGTTTGTCTCTATACGTAATGAACGTAGTAATTCTGCAGTGGGATATCGTACTATTAAGATCGCACTGAAATGAAACCCCCCTCGAACCTACAATCTACACGTTTGGATTACCACGAATGTTTCGCCTTTCGCACCTTAATAATTCGATTCGAACAATAGAATTCGCACAGAAGCCGACAATTCGCCGCTGGAGTGACGAAATCTATTTGTCGAAGAGCCTGATTTATCTAGGCGGTGCGTTAAATGAAATCACCACAAGCAAATCAGATTAATACCCGGCCAATCGAATCGTAACAATAAATAAAGCTGACGGTCAATAACCGTTTACTATAATAACAGCATAGAACAAAGCATAAATTACCCGTTGTTTTGACCTTTACTAATATAATTTATATCAATTTCGATACGACATTCTCCAAAGTGGTTATCTCGCAGCTGTTTGCATTACATCCATGACGTGCAATTAAACATGGCACGCTGATCGGAGATTGGCGAATTGCGGAGAAAGTACATCTTCGAAATGTTTGCTGTTTCTAATCTCCATTGTGATCAGCTGGCTGCAGTTCGTTCGCCAATCGACACGAGAACATTTTTTCCCCTGTTGCACTTCTTGCAAGAGTTTCGAAAGCACTGAGAGAAGCATTCGTGCAGGCTAAGCATTGATATTACTATATGTATACAGACGGTTCAACTTGAACACGTCTCGCTGAATTGATCCATCATTCCAGAAATCCAAAACTGTCGGGTTCTCATGAAATTTGATTCAAATATCTAGTAGTATATCAGGAAAACATTCCTGGAGGTCCGCTAAGTTTTGACGTCGGCTGTATCTTCTATATACCACCGCCATTGACCAGCATATCTGGAAGCGCACGACCGTCGTGCACATTGTACCATGCAAGTTCTCACACGGGTTATAAACGCAGTCACCCAGTCAAAATCTCCTCATCGTGCGTCAACACTTAACAGATTCGAACCACTTGGTCCAACTCGCATAGAAACGCAGAAACCACCGCGAAAATGTTCTGGATTTTCGAATAAACTCTGGTGGAGTCTACGGGCTTAAAAAATGTTCAATGAAATCAAAATTCAACATCGGGTAGAACCTAGTTCTTCAGTATTGTGTCAATGAGGTTATCAATAAAAATTGAAAAAATGTTCTGCTATACCAAAGCCTACACCTACAAGAAATAAGTTTCTTTTATTTTTTTAAATTGAGCCATTGTGTCATGAGGACCATATTTTGTGTTGTGTAATACGCAAACGTACGCCTCTCAATATGGAGTGTAGAGCGATACTGAAAATTGTATGCAAAGAGTAAGTTTTTTCGGGAATACCCACTGCAATTTTTTGGCAGTGTATATTGAAAAAAACTACATATTGATTCAACAGTCCCGAAGTCCTTTTCGTCACAAAAATACCTTTGATTTTTCACAATAAATCAACAGGTACGAAAATTTTAATCTTATAGTCATAGAAAGACCAAGTTTTCCTATCAATTTCAGCAGAAAGAACAGAAAAACATCCAAGATGTCCATGAACTTCGAAGGTTTCATCTTACGCCAGAGTGAATATGTATGTAATAGACATTTCTCCATCTCCGATTCATTTTCGCATTTCCCCGCAGCTTCAGATCGCATTCTCGAGAACCCATAACGTATAGGCCACTTCTCCCAAAGACCATTGACTCCACCACGTAGACGAAGCCGAGAGTCGGGCAGCATCGCTGATGGTGAAGCGAAACTCCCAACACTTAGCATACGAACATGTTGAGTGCATTGGGCGGGTTAGCTCGTGATCGTTCACGTATAATTATCGAAAGAACCTAAAACAAACAAGTACTGGTTGACTTTCTGACCCACCCGCCGCACAGATATGTGAGAAGCCACGGAAGAAGGGATGGCAGGTTTCTGAAAAACGTCGACATATCGACGTCGATGAATGCCCGAGTAAAACTGGTATCTAAGCTCGGTGCCACTTTGATTAGTTATAGTACCAAACTGCGAGTTTATACAACAGGAGAAAAATTAAAAATGAGGAGGATAAGCGAGCACAAAAATATGAAAAAGTTTTTCATGAGAAGAAAAAATTACCCAGCTAGCTTTTTCTATTGATTCAATTCCTTCTTTCCCAACCCTGAATATACGAATCAAAAATGAAACGATTGAAATGGAACAAAATAAGAAGATGTGTAATCTGGGAACACCAAGTCCTCGAATGTTAGGGACAAAGCACAAAAGCGGAAATTTTTCGAAAAGAGCCAAGTTCATCTATTTATAGCGGGGACTTTTCAATGTCAGAAACAACGATCTGAATGTCCACACTGCGTAAAATCAATGACGACATTTGCCTGAAAATTAAACGCGATAAATATTTCCTGCTATTAGGTTTTTTCTATTGAAATGAGCAATACATATTTCTATCGCAATGTTTATGGAAACTCCGCAAATTAAAAAGATTATGAAAAAAGCAGCGGCGCCATCCCGAAATATTATCTGCTCATCAGCCGCTTGCATCAAACCATTTGAAATAACTAAAATTCATACTGTAAATTCTTACTACATTGTGTCAAAGGATACGTAAATCCAATTTCTTCAAACACCCATTTCGTCATTTACTTGAAGTCTATCTAAGATCAATCCTAGGATTATTGAAATTAGAATTAAATGCTTCTCGTTGAAATGGTCACTTTATTGTATGGAAAGGGAAAAAAAATCGAAAAATATCTCGATTAATGAACTATTTCATTATGAATTCACAACTGAAATCAGTGTTATCAAAACATCACTTTCATCTAGAAATGAAACTTTCATTTCACCTTCAAAATGTGTTAATGTTTACATCGAATGAATTCAGGTGATGTACCCTTTCCCTACGCCACTGCACGCTGAAACGGACGTTTTCAATTAGTTATATTTTGTCATTTCAATGATGTCTATTCCATTGTGCCCGCTATACGGCCCGTTGTTTTGGTTTCCTTAAATATAGAAAAAACAGCGTTCTATTATATTTAATGTTCAGTGTTCCCAACAGTTGCATCGCAATCATGTTATACGCGGTTGTTTTTTTAGCGTTCCTTGTGCACTCAGGTAGACTTGATACTTGGTTTCAGCTAGAACCATCTCAATTTCTTCATGTTTCATTATTATTATTGTTACCTTAGGATCAAGCCAAGGGCTACTTCCTAATGGGGATCCCTATTTCTGCGTGCCATCAGGAATATGTCCCATGACTGGTGGTGGTATCGATCCCAGAATCATAACACCGGTAAGTCGTATTTGAAATTATTACCAAAAAGCTTTTATATTGATAAGATTGGGGTAAGACTGAAATGCAGAATCAGTCAAAAGTAATTGAATGATAAAATCGAAGAATAAACTTTTTTTTAATAAAAAATCCACATTCAGCATCCTTGGTTTTCTTGATACTAGTAGCAAATCAAAATTTCCTTATTTTGCTAGAGAAGTATGCGTTTAAACCAAAACTTTTGTCATGAGCAAACTGAATCATACTACAGCAATTCCGTATATAAATCATTAAATCATTAAATTAATACGCTCCTTGTCGGAATCCCATAATAGCAGTTTTACTGTATCACGTTATGATAGTTTCAAGTATTAAAAACGGTTTTTAATTGATCTGCAACAGGGTGGAGGAAACGGCGGTCAAACAGAAGCACCATCAGGTGGCGTATGTCCATCTGGAAGATACGTTTGCTACGCGCAGGGAAGTTCAAGCAATTGCGGCCAGAGACTTGTTCCGATCACGAATACGAACGACGGAGAAGCCCAATTTGGGGCTTACCCGTGGCAAGCCTATATGACAGGTTCCAACGGAGCCTATATCGGGAGCGGTTCGCTCTTGAGTCCCTACCATGTCCTCACTGCGGCCCACAAGGTTCTCGCCTACGAGTGAGTATACTGAGAGTGTTTATTGTGATGGTGTAAATGATTTCACAGAAGCTGGTATATTATCCGTTTCCTGTTACGAGTATCTTTACTGAGCACCAAGCCTTCTCGAGAAATGGTTGCAAAAGGTGCTTGGAAGCACAAAAATGGATCGATTCTCTTGGTGTAGGAATTACACCTGCAGAAATCAATTTCAGAAGCTAAAAACTTTGCGATACATAATTACAGATCCAACCCTTCACAACTGACCATCATTATGGGTGTCAATGATCCTGCAAACATCAATAATTCTCCGGCAGCACCCAGATCAACGGCAGCGCAGATAACCATATTCAACCGACAGACTTACAACAACGAAACGCTCAAAAACAATCTGGCGATCGTAAGACTGGCGAATCCCATAAGCCTTGTGAATCAAAATTCGATCAACACCATATGTCTACCGTCGGCGAACACGAACGCCAACGCCTATGTTAATCCCTCGCAAAGGTATGCACAAACCGATATTTTTCCTAGTCGAAACGATCAGGAGAATGTTTTAACAGTAGAGATGTGTCAAAACAGTTATAGGACTTTTCCGAAATTTGCAGATGTATCGTATCAGGATGGGGGCAAGCTCAGCCCTCAAATTCGCCCTCTCCGACCAAGCTGAAACAGGTTATGGTGAATACAGTGGACATCAATACCTGCGAGAGTGGATTCAATGGAAGGGTCGATACGTCCAGATTTTTGGATAAGAGCGGCGGACAAATATGCGCTGGGGGTGAATCCCAAAGGGATGCCTGTTTCGTAAGTCCTACGAATAAGTTTCCTTACACAGCATACAATTCCAACCAAACAGGGAGTTTTATCTGCAAGAATGGACCACATTTGAATAGAAACAGGTTTTCGGTTGAATTTCCAAAATTTTTAGTATTTTTTTGATTTTGACTTCTTCGCCAAATGTATTTGAGGACCAGAAATCGTATGTCTAGTTTCAGTATATATTTGCATCGATTTGATGGAGATTTCAGCAGTATGTCATACCTTGGGTAATAAAAACTCAACGATTTATGAATTATTGAGATTCTTATGAAAAAAAACACTTTTTGGAATATTTCTACTGAGGAGGTTTTTTCTCAGGAAATGTTCCACCATTTAAAATGTATCTCTTATGTAGTATTTAAACTTATAACCGTGCTGCTTGGACCTAATATGTACAGGGTGTTTATGGGAAGATCATCAAGTTGGACAAATCGAATTCATCACAAACCAAGATTTTTCAAATAACAGCCTATATTTTTCCATTCCTTCAGTCTATTGTAAGTAGAAAAAGAGGGGCAACCTAAATGAACCCTATGCATTAAATGTAAACTTTCAGAGAAAAACCTGAAATAAGGGAAAACTGCCATTTCGAACTGATCGATTATTCTGTGATGTTGGAAACAATACAAAAAAATTCGATGTTCCGATGAATAAATTCATCCAGGCTGATTTGAATTCTCAATTATCATCAGAGAACTCACAGTGGTTGGTTAAAATTAATCTAATTGGCATATTTTTGTTCATCCCTGTTATAGGGCATAAAACTATGAATACCTACTTTCGCCGAGGAGGTAAAAATGTACAAAATACAAAAAATTCAGGAAATGTAACCGAATGACATTTTCCATTCAAATGGTTCGTGATCCTTCAGTGTTCTTTGTGAATTTCGATTCGCCAACAGATGTATTTGAGGTATTTTCATAGGAATGACATTTTTACAGCAAGATGGAGGTGCGCCACTAACTTGTGGGCAAGGAACTCTCACGTCAAGATTCACAGTATCTGGAATCGTTATTTGGGGAAAAAGCTGCGGACTGACAGGAGTATATGGAGTTTACACTAACGTTCCTTATTACAGGCAATGGATTGTTCAAACTATAACGCAGCCGATACCGTAGCCCTGGATTTTTGACGATTTTTTCTGTGTTCTTACATGATTCACGTGTCCATCTAGATAAGTTTTTTTTTAATTGTATACAGAGTTATTTCTTTAAAAAAATGAAATAAAAATTTCGACCGATACCATTGTATCTTTCCAGAAATTCCTATATGTAATCATTCCCTGCATAAAAAAAGTAAAGCACTGACGTGGATTCGGAAAACACGAAGAGTTTCGCTATACAATAGCTTCATCAGATGGAGGTTAAACTCTATTTGTACGCATGTTCTTAGAATCAAGAGAAACAAGAAAATTTTCAGGTTTCAATATTCGGGGAAATATCAATCCAATTGAATTATAACTCGGTTGCTAGTTGTAATGTACCGATACGAAGTAATGTGCAAAATCTCATGGGGATCGCGTCACTAGAAGAATGTACTTCGCCAATTCAGCGGAGCCTAGTGGCGATGCTCTTCAAAGTCGTTCGATGTAAATGTTCGATATTAACTGTATATTTTCAAGCATGAAATCCAGAAGCACAAAATAAAATTATCCATAGTTATATGAATTACCGCGATGATTATGTTCTTTGAAACGGCCGCATATTATATTGAATAGTCGACTAAGGGACATCCGAAGAATAATGGATACTCCTGCTATTAAAATCCATTAAACCATTCGGTATTCAGCGACGAAAATACGGTGAAAAGATATCCAACAATATTAATAAGGCATTTCCCGCGATTACGTACAATTTATGACTACGTGTTAGAATATTTATGTGAACATTCCCCATTTATAATCGTTCAAGATATGGAAGGGTAATTGGATCAAGGTCTACACGCCATTAGTGGCAGATAGGAAATGAGCAAACATATACCTGGGCAGTTCGCGAAGCAGTTCCACCTCTACCACTACATTAGAATGCCCTTGGCTTATTCATTCAAATTTATAGTTTCACATTCTCATATGAAATCTGAGAAAATAAAGTACCGAGTTTTAAACGACTCTAAGAAAAATTTGTTTTTCTTTGTTTTAGAATTCGTTTTATATTTTTTTATTCATGTTACTCCAAAATAAAGGAAAAATTTGTCTTCGTACTAATTATGGAAATTTTTTGTGAGCTTGCACTGAGAAAAAAGGAATTTCCTTCTTTTATTTTTCAAATAACACAAAGAAATATGGAGATCGTAATTGACACAGCGTCTGCAGATGTAGCCTATGGGATGAACAAACAATTAACTGTTTGGTAGAAGACTCGAAGTAGTTGAATAAAATGTCCAGAAAGTCTGCTGATGCATTTTTTCTCATATGTGTTGTACAGGGTAGGCAAAATTCGTTGTCTACTGAGGGGATCTCGAGAACTATAGCAGCTAGAAGAAAACGGATGACACATTTTTCAGCTCTTTTTTGGTAACCAATGCAAATCTGAAAACAGAATCGGCCTATCATTTTTAGATTTCGAGTTATAAATAAAAACTGAGATTTTGACGATTCCGAAAACATCTCATAACTTTTTTGTCTTTGAAGTTACAGATCTGAAAATTGAACCTTCCCAGGCACTTCCATACTTAGAATCTACTGACAAAAGAGTTTTTCCAATTCAAAAATATTCAAATTCAATAAAAGTTTGCATTTAAAAAAATGAAAGTTCACCTAATGATTCGAAAAATTTTTAGTTGAAAAAAAAATATATGCTCATTCTGATGAATTTCAAAACAGTCTTTCTGCAGCTTCACAATTCCAAGCGACCCAGATACCCAAACGTTCTGCTTCATTTTCAATGTGGCATCATCGAGTGATGAATTATGTACTTTCCAGGCCTCCGAGTGAAATTACGGGTTTGTTGATTTTTATAATAGTTGAAGGCTCAATGTCATTCTTTCCCATTCATACATTCGTTATGAAAACACATATAAAATGATGGTGACAGAATACTGTTCTCAATTCCGACAGTTCGTTGTGTTTCTTGACGATGAACATCAAAATATTCCGAACAGAGTTTGTGCAGTTTGTTGTTATTCTTGTCGTTGTTAGCGATGGTGAGTGAAAACTTTTTTATTTGTTCTTCCAAATGAAATTTGGGAGTGTGCAGATAATTATTTTTTATCGTTATTAGACTGGGTTAGTACGAGCAAAATTTTACCACATATCGCTAGTTTAGTGCACCTTCAATTAAATATAAGAACAAGTGATAGGTAGTAACTAGTAGTGAAGACAGAAAATTATGTTATATTCAGAGTGATTTATCAATTCAGAAGATTTATTGTTAATGATGAAATTTTTTCCAGTTGATGGTCAAGGAATCCTAACGGATGGAAGTCCATACTTTTGTGTCCCCCCTGGTATATGTCTAGGTGGAATAGACCCAAGAATTGTTACACCAGTAAGCTATAGAAACAGAAGAAAAAAAATCGTTTATCGCGCAATTCATTCATCACGTTTTTGAGATCACGAATCTTCACTAGCAGAAATAACTAGTGACCTTTTTTCGTCATACCTTTGCGATGTTGTATTATCAACTCGTCATTGAATCTTTGTGATGCCTAATAATGGAAAGAAATCTTGTCATCATTGTTGATATATTTTTTCGTTCGAAAACTTTAAAATGGGCAATTTTTTTTCTTCATTGATAACGATGACATCACATCAACTACTACTTCAAAATAATCTTTCACCTTCTCAGTATTCGTCAAATCTTTTATGGTCCTTCAAAATTGATTGAAGGGAACAGAAATTGTATTGTTCAACCTGGCCAATATTCTGTATTCATTAAATTTAAACTGAAATTTTTCAAATTTTCAAAATGCGTCCCTTTCGTTTAATCTCTGTGAGGAAAAAATATGTAAATATTCATGTTTATTATACCCCACTAATTTAATTCGTCCAAGTGATTGAAGAAAGGATAATGCATTGTTTCTGGTATTTAATTCATCTAGATCAAACTTCTTGAATTTCAGTTTGGATAAATTCAGCTAAAAAAATCATGAATAACAAATTGTGTTGATATTCAGGAAAACACCGAAATGGCCCTAGACAAAGACATTCAAAAACTAATCGACGAGGTCTTCTTTGATAAAATATTAACAGTAGGTCAAATTGCCCAAATTAAGGGCTGATATTTCGTGAATACAAGAGTTTTCCGTAGGATGGCACGCCCACGCCCGGCATAGTAACTTGTCCACCTGGATTGATCCCCTGCTACGCTCAAGGGAGTATGAGCAGTTGCGGTCAAAGGGAAGGCGGTAAAACCGAAGCTGATGGTTTGGCCGATGAGGACGCTTACCCTTGGCTGGGATATCTGATGGGTCCGAACGAGATGTATTTGGGGGTTGGATCACTACTCAGTCCTTACCACGTTCTGACTGCCGCACATAAGGTTCTGGCTTTCAAGTGAGTCACAAATTTTTCTCGTTTCCATGCATCAACATCCACTGATATTATAATAGATAATGTGAAAGTCCGAAAAATATCGATTTTTTTTCCTAAATAAGTCGTTGATTTAAGGCTTTCATGTTCGACACTGGCTGAATTATAAAAGATAGAGGAGAATGATCAAATACAATTTTGTAGATCTCAAAAATTTCTATGCGACAGTATACATCTAATTCTCAAGGATACCCCACGACAACCAATTTCAACATTTTCAAATCAACCCAGAATAATATTACATTCAAGGCATCCCAAACTTCAATCTTTTGCATAACAAATAAGTTGTTGCTCAGGATTAATAGATCAATGATCTGCTAGAAGAAATGCCAAGAAAATAGGGAACCTAGAACCAGTATAAAGAGAAACGAGAAACCCCTTTATACATTCATATTCTTATGAGTCGCTATATCTTGAAATATTGATTTTGATGCCAATAACTACAGTGATCATCATCACCATCCTTTGCAGCGCTACACCAGCTCAATTATCTGTGTACTTCGGCGTGAACAACCCAGCTAATTTGAACAATCCACCTAAACCTAATTCACCAGCGGACAAGATCTTCATACACCCTAACCATAACAACAGTACACTAAAGAACGACATCGCCGTAGTGAGACTGCTCAACCCTATAGGCCTACTGGAACCGAACAAAGTGAACACAATTTGTCTTCCGTCCGAAAGCACCACAAATACATACTTTACAGATCCGCCACGCAGGTGAGACCCTACTCCTGCCCAATAATTGTTGCGGCAGTTTCGCTGCCATCTACCAATCAAACTGTTTCCTTTCTTATATCTTAGTTCATAGGGACGCTGCATAAATCCACATTTGTTGCATATGACCGAATAGCACCTTCGAAAGGCATTTTACACGCACTTTTTCGAATCAAACTGTCTCCAACATAACGCTCATATTCTGAGTGTCTCAAATAGAGCGTCTACCATATGTAATACGCCAAAATCTTCGTGTTGACTTGCAACATGAATTTGTGTGTTGTAGTTGTGTGTGCTTATTCCGGTGCATTTTTTTGCAGTTGCTTAGTGTCCGGATGGGGTCAAATACAGCCGAATAACACAGCAGTACCCACACAGCTCAAGCAGGTTAACGTGAATACCACGGACATAGACACATGCGAAAAAGGATTCAGTGGAAAATTGGATACGAGTGTTTACCTCGACAAAGTTGGGGAAATCTGTGCGGGAGGAGAAGCACAAAAAGATGCATGCTTCGTAAGTGAATATGAAGTTAAATCGCATGACCATATCGGATTTTGGAGTTTTATTAAGGGGCGGAAAGGGTCCTGAATTTTTTTGTCTGAAGTCTCGCTCATAAAAAACAGATTGTGTCTTATATGTAAATCCAAATTGTTATAATTGATGACATTTTACGACTGACAAAATGCTTTGTATTCACAGCAAGACGGCGGAGCCCCCCTCAACTGCAGAGATGGAAATCCTGACGTCTTTACAGTTGCAGGCATTGTGATATGGGGCAAGAGCTGTGGTCAGCCTGGAGTATACGGAGTGTACACCAATGTTCCGGTATACAGGCAATGGGTAGTAGACACTATAACGCAACAAATCCCATAGCAACCCATTATAAAATCTCAAGATTCCGTGAAATGTACATATTTGAATTTTTTATAGGGTAAAAGAATATAAAACAAACGAATAAATTATAAAATGAAGAAAATTTCGAATATCATTTGAAACCCACTTGTGATTCTAGTCAAACTCTCTTAATGTAACTGTATATATAACAACTAATGCGGATATCATGCATCAATTAACATGAAAATTTTCACAAATTTCCGGAAATCGTTCAATTCAATTCAATAAACTTGACTGCAACATGACCAAACTAATACCAGTGGTGTAGGATGATTCGATTTGGAATAGATATGTAGATCACAGCATCTGTTTTTATAAAAGAAGGGTTTCAATTTTCATTTCATTGTATTCCATTTTTGGGTCCATATTAATCTACATATATTTTAGATGGATCGAATTTGCCATTTGTCTAAATTTCATTGTTTTTAATTTTCAATCTTTGAAATATCCACTCTCGTTTGTTCATTCGCTCTACTTATAACTACCACAAACTTGAAACGCCACTGATTCTACATCATAACATTTCAAATTAGAATCGATCAATCAATAAAAAAACGTCGATGTTGTTATAGTAGATTATAAAATGGTAAAACCAGGATGTTCACCAGTAAAATATGGGTGTTTAATTTTTATCGTTCGATATGTTGTTACATATTTTCGTGATAGGGTTTTGTTTGAATATAAGTGGTGAGTTTTGAATTATAGTTTCGGTGAATGAAAATAATTATTAATATTACAACCCTAATTTGTTCAGAGTCCGATAAGGAGGTTCTAGAATTCAAATAGCTATTTCATAAACAAGGCAAGAATTTTAACTGTTTATTTTAAATTCCAGATAATGAAAATAAGAACGCAGATATTGTTATATCTGCAGTGTTAAATTCCAACTTGTAAAGGTGGCGAGAACCGACACTTTACAGCCAGAATAGCTATATTTCAAAGAAAATTGTCAACCAATAATTGTTAACTAATTGTGTGAAAAAAGCACGTAATGAAGTATCAACACCCACAACACGCTTCCAAGAAATAACTATAGTATTTATCAATTTGATCCAAAAAAGCCCATCCGATTGTGTAACACACTTTTTTCTTCGTATACACAGTGAGCGGACAAGGTTTACTTCCTAACGGGGATCCCTTTTTTTGTGTGCCACCTGGAATATGTCCAGATTCTGGAGGAATCGACCCAAGAATTATGACACCAGTAAGTCCGAACATCTCATTTAAGTATAACTATCTGCTTTCATGTATTTTTTCCTCCACAAAAATAGATTGTATTTAACTAACTAAAGCTGGTTTTTCACCTAAAAGCTAAAACGTCGAAGAGTATTTTTATAGGCCACTTAACAGTCATAATTCACTTTCCATCTTCACCCACCTGTAGATGCGATTGTAATAGAGAAACACGTGTCGTGGTTAAACAACTCATGTTAGTGAAAATTATGTAATTTTTTCATTTACATTTGGTGCAAAGAAGTCTAGCCATTTCGAAGTACGATTAAGCTTTTTCATTGATTATTTATTTATGTTTACATGAAGTTTCTGACTGCAGGTCAATGATGAAAACAAAGAGAACTTAACGAATATCGAAAAGCTGATCCAACTGGTGTTCTTTAACAGATCTTTGCCAGTACGTCACAAATTTCATAAAGCATTTTACTGCTGGTAATAAATATCGACAATGTTACATTTAAAATGTTCATTATGTCCGTCAGACTGGAACGAACACTCCCGGTCTAGCCACATGTCCTGTGGGAAGGGTACCATGTTATGCGCAGGGAAGTATGAGCAACTGCGGTTTGAGATTGGTGAGGGTTCCGAATGCTCCAGATGGCGAAGCTCCATATGGCGCTTATCCTTGGCAAGCGTTCATGGCAGGACCCAGTGGAAACTTCATAGGAAGCGGATCTTTACTCAGCCCTTACCACGTCCTTACAGCTACTCATAAAGTTTTACAATACGTGTGAGTCCAACAGATTCAATAAAACGCATTTTGTTTATTCGCATTTTCGAACAACGAGATAATAAGGCATATTTTTACTTTCATGGTTCCCTCCAGAGCGAACCCATCGCAACTGACCGTCATTATGGGCGTCAACGATCCAGCAAGAATAAATGCTACAAACCCTAGATCGAGAGCAGCCCAGATTTTCATATTCAACGCCACGACTTACAACAATTCAACGCTCAAGAATGACATCGCCATTGTAAGACTGGCGACACCTATAAGTCTGATAGGACAGACTTCCGTGAATACGATCTGCCTACCAGCTGCTACTTCAAACGCCACAACCTACATGAGACCTCAAAGGTGAGAAAAATTAAATTTCCGTAATCCATATACAATGACCAAGAAACAAAATGTCAACGCTAATTTAGAAGATCTTATAACATCGGCAAAACTTTCAATGGGCCTAGCAACACAGTTTCACATTTGCTTCGGCGTAAGACTGGGGAGATCTCACTGAATTTTCTTGGTGTGATATTGGACCACAAACTACTGCAGTTGTTTTGGTCCACTCGGATAGTACTCCTCAAAGCATGAGGCTTCAAACCACAGACTATGCACTGGTTGTATAACTGTGGTGGTCAGGTCTTTCCTGAGGTACGCATTTTTGGTGTGATGGACTTCTATGGGGAAAAACTGTGACCGCACCATTATGACTAAATCCCAGAAGGAAAACCTGTATTACGGGCGTTCTGAGATCTACCCTTGCGCAAGTGATGGAATGTCTGCTTGGTTTATCTCCTGAACTCAGAGTAAAACAACAACAACCATGAGTTTAAGTACTAATACTTTCGTCTTTGTCGATGATTTTAGGTGCTTAGTCTCTGGATGGGGTCAAACGCAACCCACCCTTACGGCAGTTCCAACGAGGCTGAAGCAGGTTGCCCTCACGACTACCGATATAGCAACTTGCGCGAGAGGTTTTGCAGGAATAGTCAACACGGCTGTCTACTTGGACCAGACGGGTGGTCAGTTATGCGCTGGTGGCGAAGCCCAGAAGGATGCCTGTTTCGTGAGTATTGTCTTTCTCCGAAAAAAATCACAAAATCAATGGGAGCATTTCAGCAAGATGGCGGCGCGCCTCTGACATGCGGGGCAGGTACAGTCTCTTCGAGATACGTAGTGGCCGGTATAGTCATCTGGGGAAAGAGTTGCGGTCAACCGGGAGTATTCGGAGTCTACACAAATGTACCATTTTACTACAGATGGATAGTTCAAGTGATTACGCAAAGGATAACATGAGATGGGGCAGTTTTCTAGAATAAACGTTAAAACAATGGTTATGGTCGTTTTATTTTCATCTAGTCTGGCAGCATTTTCGCTTGCTTAATAGCTATACGAGGATATATTGAAAAATTCTTAGCCTACTATAGAACCAAACAAAATTTCAATGTCAAAATATTTTATTATTCAACATATTCTACTTTTAATTATTACAGCGAACCTGCAATGTCTCTAGACCTTTCAAAAATATTGTTTCTTCTTGCTCTGCAAACCAGACCTCCACAGCTTCCATCATCTCCTCGTTGGAAGAAAATTTATTATTTTTCTAACTTTTTTTCGGATGAGTAAAGAGATGTTAGCGGATGGAGCCAAATCTGGTAAATAAGGGGGGTGTTCTAGTAATTCAAAACCTAAATTACGAATTTTTGCATGGCAACATGAGTTTTGTGTGCAGGGGCATTGTCCTGCAAAAACAAAACACCTTTGGATAACTTTCCGCATCTTCTCTCTTTAATTTTTTCCCGTTGAGTGGTCAGTAAAGTCGAATAGTAATCTCCGGTTATTGTTCAACCCTTATCCAAAAAATCAATCATGATTACTCCATGGCAAAACCAAAAAACTGAAGCAAGAACTTTTCCAGCAGATTTTTGGACACGAAACTTCTAAGGTCTTGGAGAACCAGAGGGTCGCCATTCCATCGATTGTTGCTCTGGTTCTGGATCGTAGATATGTACCCAAGTCTCATCCATAGTAACAATTCGGTTTAAGAAGTCTACATCGTTTTCAAATCGAGCACAGATCGAACGCGATGCTTCTACCCTTGCACGCTTTTGCTCAACATTGAAACATTTGGGGATCCATTTTGCAGCAATTTTTCTCCTGCCAAATTGACGTGAACTATATGATGAATGCATTCGTATGAAATATTCAGTGCTTCAGATATCCGTTTTAGCCCAATTCCACGGTCTGATAAAAACATGTCATTAACTGCATCGATATTTTCGGGGACTAACACAGCAACTGGCCTTCCCGATCGGTCATCATCTTCAATGGAAAATTTGCCTCTTTTGAAGCTTGCAGGGTATTGAGCAAATCTTCGTAAATCTGCCTACCTCTTAATCCTTTCAAATACAGGTACTTGATGATGGCTCGATACTCCAATTTTTCGATTTTCTCAATTTCGGTGGATATGTTCTTTCTTTTAATTTATTGCGTAAGTCTGGTTTACTTTTTTCACTTCAAACTAATTTCTGGACTGAATGTTGAAAACCCATATCGTGACATCAATGGTGAGAACATTTTCGGGACTGTTTACGAAACCGTCTGAGTGAACAACTGCGATAAAATGTTACCAAATCCGAAACGAACGAATGTGAACGATGGGACGCAACGTACGGTTTCCTGCCAAATGTCAACGCGATTTTTTTGCGAGAGGTTCTGGAGAAATTGGACAACGCGAACTGTATTTTCCGGCCCGTAATAAACTCCGACCATTCCGTGTAACACAGCACTTGTTCCAAATTGAAATTTATGGCATACGGTAAGTTTTTGCCGTCGATACGCAGGTACGATCGCCGCATGTTTGGGAAGTTTTATCTTGCGGATTCGGATCTTCGGCCATAAAGGTCTACAGATGTATTTAGCATTCTGCATCGGGCTCTTAATTCATAGCGGGACAATCTCTCTGGGTCCTCAACCTGCTGGGGTGACCAGGATGAACATGAATCTGTAGACGGTCCTGATTGTCCTGAATCGATTCCGAATGCCAGTTGAAAACATTTCCTAGGAGATCCCAATGATCCCAACTATTTAGTTTTGCATAGAATATGTTCAAAAAAAGAACAAACCAGGATCAACATTCGAGGGATATATTCCTAACGATTCAGGTAGGTACATGTATATAATTAAACATCATTAAGATATCGTTATTTCACGTCGAGAATTGTAACTAAGAGAAGGAACAACTGCTCGAATGACCGTCAGATATGTAATTTCGGTTGAGACAACTGGATAACAAGATTGTTCAGAACTAAGCGTTAGTACTATGACGCCTTATTAATTAGAAGGTTTTTATTTTCCGTTTGTTCTCAAGAACATATTTCACTCGGTAATTACGATATAATTACTTTAATGACTGGCCTATACTATGCCACTGTGCGCTGTATATTTAACGTTTAAGGCGTTAGTGACTGTTCTGTGTGAAATAAGGTAATTGCCATTATGGGTGGATAAATTTGCGTTTTCGATAAGTGGGGAACTTTTCATTGAATATAAGCAAAAATCTAACAAATTTTCAGCTATGCATTGAGAATTCATTTCCAATTCAAGCATTCTATGCGCAGCATTCTGATTGAAACGTAAGGAAGCAGTAATTTATACGACAGCTTTACGTTTATTGCATAAACCGGAGGCGACAATGTTCTAAATAAAGCCATTACAAACTACCAATAATAACAATGTCGTTAAGCGCAATAACAGAAGAAAATTCTCATTACAGACGATTCTCTCGAATAAACCGAACAAATGCTAAGTAGAAAAAGATTGATGGCACATCACTCAAACGTTTCACGAAATTTCATCTACCATCAGAATAATGAGCAGCAACGTCTCAAGAATTACAAGGGTGGAGGAGATATTTTAAGCATCGAGAAATGGACAATATTTAGTACAATATAGAAATATGTCCCTAATCTCTACACAGTATCGAACCGGCCCAAAATGAGCATTGTAATGCATACAGCATCGTAAAATAAAAATACCAAATATCTCATTCCCCCTATGTCTCGCGAGATCCCTAAAAGGAAACAAAATTAAATTTCTACTGCAAGAAATGCCTCAAATAACTAACGCAATCGTTATTCCGAATAGCCAACGATACGTCATTCCTACTGTCATCGGTTCTCTGGAGAAACGTCGAAAAATGCCATTCGAATCATGACAGGATTAAATTAATAATAATGTATACATTTGCGACTTTGAGTTAACTCTCCTGAGAGAGGTTGTTCGACAAGAGCTCGAAAAGATTCCGCCGAACAGAAACATTTGCTAGATTTCATTATTTACGGCACCCGTTCTATCGCTCAAATGCAGTTTCATTTATGCGACGTTGCCGTTTCATTTATGCGACGTTGCCGTTTCTACTGACGAGAATCCAGGCGCGTGCCTAATATTTTTTTGGAAGCGACAATAGCTCTTCAACCGAATTAAATGTGAAAAGTGTTTAATCTCAAAAAACTGACCAAGTTTCGCAACGAGACTCCACCGGACTGACATTTGAAAGTGTTGCAACGTGTTCATATCGCTGAGACACATACGACCAGATTAATTCATAAATTATTTATCGACCGCAGTCCACCGTTCGTATCGGCTACTGTGATCGTAATTTAAAAATACAAAACATTCGCGAAATAATTTATGTGAACGTATTGTTAGCGGTGCCCGCAATTTTTTTTTGCTTTATTTTTCGGTCGCAATTACCCAACGGTCCGCGATTCGTACAACGGTAGATAGGCCGAATGTAGAGTTGAGGAAAAAAAGTCAATTGGATCGTGGGACGGTGCCTTATTTGCGGATGACGGATATGACAATGGTGTCATAGAGATATTGCTAGTGGGCCAGGAGACTCTATGAGTCGAATCACTGTAATACCCACCCCTGCCTGTGAACCTCACTGGTGTCCAACTGACACCTGTATTTGTAAGGAATGTCAGGCTGGAGTTCATGATCATGGATTTGTTTCCAATTTTGTTTAGTAAACGTCAAAAATTTCATCATTTACCATAAGTCTTCAGGCCGTGCATAATATTCACCTGGGCACGGTCCGATTAATCGATTTAAGTTCCATCGCAGATGCAGATGCTGACCATGGTTTCGGATTCTTCGACCTCATCAGAGCAACACAACTCATACCTCGACGAAAATATCACAAATTGATAGCCCTTTTACTCGATGTCAGTATCCGGTATGGTGAAGACCCTAGCGCCATCTGAGAGCAAGGGGGTAACAACTCAATTCGTTTTCTTAACCGTAACGCCTAATTGTTGCAGGCGATCGCGTGAACATCATCTGTCAAAGTGATTGTTGGTTTCTCGGGTCTTAGTTCTTAGGAACTACGTAAACTCACCAACAATTTCGGACTTGTGTCTCTTCAGTAGGTCAACGCTGCAGTCGGTTTACCCAGAATCGTTCTGTCATCAAACTTGAAAATGGTGGATCACGATTCGTACTGATGTGTTATTCCTTCAAGTTTGGCAGCGCACTTTTGAACAGTCCTTGTACAGGGTGAATCTCTGACTCGTACAAATATTTCAACAGTAGATTCTTGAAATCAAAGGAACACTTTTCCCCATACCATTTTTTTCGATTCCACCCTGATAGAAAGATATAGCCATTTTAAGTTTTCATGGTGAGCTGTGCCACCTCTGGAGGAACAGATTTACCTTCAGAATAACTAGCTGAATCTGTGACACTACACATCTGTAGATCTTTTAAACAGAGTTGTATTAAGCCAATATACCCAATTTTTAGAATTTCACTGATACTTTTTAATTTTTGAACATCAAGTTACTCGAAAACGGAGCATTATACGAGAAAATATGCAGAAAACTTTTATTTCACAAAACGCTCAAATATTCATTGGAAAGAATCCAACTTAGTTTTGAGAGATGGGTTCTTTGAATTTTTGGTATTTTTATGGTACGTAATGGTCATAATGAGAAAACTGGAAGACATGGGTGATATTTTGTGTTCGAAAAAGATTCATCAAATAAATGAAAAACTATAATCCGGAATTCATTTCATTCGATAAAACAATTTGTGAGATAGAACTAAAAAAATAACATTTTTTAGGGTTTTTCAACACCCTGTATGTTTCAAAACGAGCCGATTCGGAAAAAATGGTAAAGGAAAAAGTTTTTCTTTTGGTCTCAAGAATCTACTGTTAAAATATTTGTACGAGTCAAAGTCACCCTGCAGATACCTATGGCTTTGGCAAGTTCTCTTCATTGTGGGAGTGACATAGGCTCTGTATTTCTTGCCTCTGTGAAATTACTGTTCATGTAAGTCAAGTCTTGAAAAAAAAATCATTTCATGGCGTGCGCTGGTCAAACGGTTCGAAATAATTGTAAATAACGTTTCTGTTGATCTTCCGCCAAAGTTTTGCGTAAACCGCCGTTTATTATTCTGTCGCAAATATGAATATCTGCATCTACAAGCCTCGAATTTATCCCATTTCTCGAACGAAAAAGATCTGGACGACGCCAATGCATACGTACACGTAATATGCATACCCCATTCGGAGAATAATAAAGCGGCGATCAACAACCCCGATCCTTCGGCTGTTCAAAAGGCACGCGCGGCTATCGGCCATCTAATATGGTCTGCCCAGCGTCCGGTATGACCATTACTTTTACATTAATCGGACAAAAATATCGGCATGATAAACGGCACTCGCATGGTCCGCTGACCGCAGTATCGGCATTTAGATGCACGGCAATAATGCGACAGGGCGAAAAGTACGCTCGGGGGGCTTTCAACATCGGTTCCCTCGTTGTTCCCCCATAATACGAGGCAGACGTCGTGACGACGTCGGTGAACAAACTTAAAATTTTCGATGGGTTCGTTCACACCATGAGATAAAGCGCGATTCTTCGACTTGCACTCCGAAGTCGATGAAAACTTCCAACTGTCTTATTCGGGGTTTAAGCTGGCAACTCACACTCGTTTTCGTACCAATTTCATCGATTCCCTTCATATGTATGCACATAAACTCTCAATTTCCGCCCTGAACGCCCAGTTGAAGGAAAGTCCATCAAAATTTAATGCTCCATTAAAATTTCAATCCTCCATCACTCCCTTCGAAACCGACAGTTTTTCACCGGACGTGAATCTGCACCGTGAACCCTGCCTGAAATTCAAGCATCCCTTTTACTCGCTCAAGTTCCTCATTGTCCACTTGGATTCATCGACCAACGGAGAAATTCCGATACGAATCTATCACCGGGACACGGCATTACCACCACTTTCTTCTCCGTTATGCCTCAGACCGACCTGAAGGATCGCTGATCGGCAAAAAATCCTATTTATCCATAATGTTTATTCAATTATATACTTGGCCCGTCGGCAGTCAATTAAAGCGATTGACTCCTCTAACAATGGCGGAGATGGTTCACCAAATGACACGTTAATATATGCGTGACCATCTTCGAGATCCGTCGGAAGCAGTAGCGTCGCTTGAGGGTATACTTTCGTAGACTGACTGCAAGGATGAAAGGAGGACAGAGATTTTTTGTGTTGCACACGGCGGCCATACCAGTTTTCTGGAAACGAAATATTCATAGGAAGTGGAGAAAACTTATTTATTACGAATGTTGGATTAACAATGACCGAAATCTAGTTGTGCCTTGTTCATTGCAATTTAGCAATTTCGGTTTGAACGCGTTTGTACTTCACGCAGAGGAAAATGAAAATCTGATCTGAAAATATGTCTTTTCACCATAGTTCTGTCCTTTGTCTTTTCCTATCCATAACTTGAGCAATAATGGTGTTGTGAGAAATTAAAGTAGGTTTTCGAAGAATGCAGAACATATCCTCTAAACTAGAAGCTAGAATGCCGTCAGCATACATTGGTATAACTTCATACAGGGTGGGCTTTTTAAAAAGAAACAGACGAGACAACCACCTCAATTGTTGAAGAAAGTAATTACCAATAATAATTATGTCGTTATCTAATGTTGACAATTAACGGTTATCATCGGAACCACAGAATGAATTTGACTTTAAAAGTTGTCCCCCTCGAAACAAAGATCGACGTGTCCGAGCATTTTTTCGAAATAAATTTATTCCGCCCGTTATCTCGTCTGTTTCGTTTTAAAAAGCCCACCCTGTATATACACAATATAATGCTTGAATGATATAGTAAGCAACTTTTCAACCTCGAAATGCTCCGAAGAAAATTGCTATAAGCAATTTTTGTATTATAGCTTTTTACTTTGAATTCATTATTCTTGCTCTGAATCATTTTTTTTTGTTTTCATTCCTTTTTAAAATCCCAAAATCCTTTTTTACGACATCCCTTTTCGATAAAAAATATTTCAAACATTTCCCAATTTTCTCATTTTTTTTTTTTTTGGTTTCTCTTCTTGACGATAACAATACCTTATCTTTTTCGAGAAACATGATCAATATTTTTGTATTTACGCTTCTTGGATACTCGCGTGAGTGTTAGTCGATAATAATTCGAAGATGTTTTAGTTTCGAAAACCCTGCTTATATTTCCTGTACTATCATTGACTGCCAAATCATTCTGTACACTTCTCGATTCTAGAGAATTTGGAAAGAATTTCATTTGAATGAAAAATGTTCAAGACCAGAGCTGGAACTGAACACCAAGCAATTACTTCTCTCCTAGTTGAGTTAGTGCCTGTTGAAAATATCTTGAAAATTTCATCATCCAAATTTTTTTTCTAGCGTCTAGATTTCACACAAGATCATGAGCCTGCGCTCTGTCCCCGACTGAATCGGCGCCCCTGGTGCGGGTGGTAAAGTCTGTATATCAAGTGTGAGACGATTGCTGATCATTAATCACCTCTTTCCAAATAAACAAGCGCGTTTCTGATTATAGCAATCGAACGTTTGTAAATATCTCAACGGGCCGCCCAATCCGTGTACCTGCCCGATAGCTCTGACTTGGCACTTTACGCCGCGAAAAAACTAATATTGTTAACACGAATTCCGGCCGAGCTGCATCTTAACGGAACAACGAACCGACATAACGCAGTCGACGAAGGAGACTCTAAGTACAAGGAACACACAGAATCCAAATAGGCATTCTCGAATATTTTAGTTGCCTGACTGTACGACTATACGGTTTCAGAATTGCCAATTCGCTCAGCAACCCCTCGTAGCAGGGTAACAGTTTACCTTCGGCCACCTGAAGATGCTATTGTGATGCCAAAACACGTAACGTAAAAAAAAAACTATGTCACTGAAGGTGTTACTGAATATCTCCTCATCTCCTCACTAGCATCCTTACAAGACAAGCAAGGAGGCACCTAATGCAAATAGGTGTAGGGTGGATAGAGAAACTCCAGATGACCTGGGTACAGAATGTCTCGCCATTGCAAGCCAAAGCAATAATGCTGGAAACGAAAAACTTGTGATAGCGAGGACGTTACGTTTTGCAGCATCTATGATGGCTTTAAAGTACTCCAATTCAGTAGAACTATGGAAATGGAGGGCCAGCTGTAGATTGAGAACGACAAGAACAGCTTACAGTGACTTCATACACAGTGGCGACAATAGTCGATTTCGACCGGAACGTACAATAAAGGTATGGTAGTAGTAGTAAGATCATGTGTTAGAACATGTTCTTTTCTTCGTAGTTATTGGTATATATTATTGGTAGTTTTCATAAACTGTCCGTGAGTGTCATCCATTTGATGGCCGTCTCACGCTGATGAGGTCAAGGAAGTCCGAAACAGTTTATGATTATTTATTATGGAAAGATCTTTCTCAAATATACAACGAAATGGAAACAGGTAATAAATTCAGTAGAACTTTTTTTACATTTTAACAATAATATTACATACAGACACTTATAGACTTATGACACAGCCTATGGTAATCTTCAAGATACCAACAGAAGGCAAGGCACATAAGTAACCAGATATACTAAGAGCTGAGTCTTTCAGTGAAGTTGAAGCAATTGCTTTTTGGGATTCTTTCATAAAGCATGTTTCGATGCGTCTTGATACTGCATTAAACTTCAACTTTTTTTCGATCCTCCCTCATTTTTTCGACATCCCAGGGGAAAATGGACCTGAAATATGAAACAAATATACTTACAAGTTGATTATATTTTCATATTGATATATCATGTTTGTTTTTACACTCACCTTGCTCCATTAAATCCTTTTTTAGATTAATAAATCAATGTGAACCACGGTCCAAATACACGGTTCATATTCATATAGAACTAAGGGATTTTTAGCAAATTACAACAAGAGATTATTCTTCAGAAATGCGAAAAAGCACAATTTAGCTATGTACACATTTGTGTAATTTTACAGTCAAATTAGATCAAGACTGTGAACAGCTCAGATGTTGGCACAATAGACCGTAAGATCACAGATCAGCTCAACTCCTCAGAAAATCTATTACAGTCTCACAATAGCCTGTGGCTCAACTGCTAAAAGCTGCTGGTACTTACTCCTTGCTAAAATTCATCAATAACCCATCATTTCAAAGGCATAAGTTGAAGAGCCATCAATTCAATGATTGAAAAATAAGAATACTTCGAACTACGAGAACAAAGAAAAGTAATGAAACGAAAAACGATCTAAAATAAGAAAAACGAAACAATAAACTAACTTCTGCTCAACAAACTGTAACGAAGGAAAACCCATTCGAATGACGTGTTTAGGTCGCACAGTCACCTTAATGACGATCTCTCTATAATCATTTCGTGGCGAACAAAATAATTTGGACAGTTTAAAAACGCATCAGGAGTTATGGTACAAACAACGTCCGAAAATGACAAGTTGGGAAACGGAAAGGAATCGCCGAAAATGATCGGACCGACGGCTCCGAACAAAGGAAACATGCGAAAATAAATGAATCATCGATAGGACTTCTCCGAAATCCATCCGACATAATTAGGACTACCGCACACCCCTAGTGAAAAAATTCCCACCTGACAGTCCCCGTTTTTCCATTTTTAGATAGGAAATAAAAACATTAAAAATAATAACATGAGGATGGTCGTCCTAGTGGGAGGATCATTAGTGCGATTTGTATCATTTTTAATTCATCAACGCTATCTATCTAGATAGAGTTGATGATTTCTATCTAGATACATAAAAAAGATGGGACATAATAATAAAAAACTATATATCCTACTCTAAAACTGCCATCCCCTTTTGTATTGAAGGTAAGAGTGTCAATTCTAAGGAATATTGCAGTTTGGGAATGTCCCACTGTTACATCAGAGGAGAGCATCAACTCCATAATAAAAATGACCAATGATCTACACTCTAGAACCAACTCTGTTCATCTCCTTCTTCGTGACCTTATCAAGGAGAAGTCATTTTGCGATACCAATACACAAGTAAAGTGCCTTATAAATTCGAACATTTCTAGTAACTGCACTGAAAGCTGCATTATGCAAGAACTGATACGTTTGAAACGAGAACTGCCAGTGTGGAAATGAAACTGAAGTTTTTTCTAGAGACAGGTCAAATGATAACAGGAAGCATCAAGAACAAATTATACACGTGGACCATAATAATCCAAATAACATGTTTGGCGACGGTCTCCCTAATCGTGCATGAAACAAACGAAGTCCTATTCAAATAATCTGCAGTTCGTCGTAGAAAAAAATCATATCTAATGAAATTCGCAAGGTTTCCCGAAATAGTCTCTCATTAAAATACATCGAAGGGATAATTTAAAAATGTTAATCGCATTTGATGACATACAATATTCTCCACAGACACGAGATAACTTCAAGAAATAAAAAGTGATTTCTCGGATCGTAAGCAGTCACAGTCTGTCGAAATGTCGAGTGCTACAACTCTAGCTGATCTGAAATGCTTCGTTGCAGAAATAATGAAAGAAAGGGCGATCACCAAGTACGAAATCCATATAGAAGGCCACTCTGGCAGGGGTGAGAACTACCTAGGTGAAGTGACGTTTTTTTCTGTGACCACCAGCAACAATGGCCGAAGATACGATATGGTGATGAAGACCGCCAAGAGATCGGAAGAACTGAGGAAAACCATGGCAGTCGAAAGCGCCTACAGAAGAGAATCTCTTATGTACAGCAAGGTCATTCCCGAGATAGAGAGATTTCTCGAAGATGCGAATTGTGGAGTGAAGGTACTTTGAGTTAGTCTATATAAAAATAAAATGATAAATGATCCTACCAAGGGATATTCCGCCAGAGTTTCTTTCGGTTTATTCCTTGTCCCGAAACTTTTTTCTGTAGGTCCCCTTTCTTCCTAACTTCCTAACGTCCAGTTGCAGGAAAGTCCATTAAAATTTAATATTTCATTAAAATCTTAATCCTCCATTTTCCCCTTCAAAAATGACAGTTTTAAATTTTGATAGGGCATCATATCTTGATGGACTTTCCTGCAACTGGGCCTAAGAATCCCAAAAAAGTCTAGAGGAATCATGAAATTAACAAATAGCGACTATAGCAGGTACCTTGGAGTATCTATAGTGATCAATTGTGTTGAGGTGAATGTGGTTATTTTTTTAGGTAGTGAAGATCGACTTCGTGCCTAAAATTTTCTGGATATGCGACGAGGAAAATCGCGAAACTTTAATCATGGAAAACCTGAAGGCCAGAGGCTTCAGACATTGGAACAGGAGAAGGCCAATGGACATGAACCACGCGCTCTTCATACTGAAGCACCTGGGCGAATATCACGCAACCACGATGGCCATGAAGGTTTTGAAGCCGAAAACTTTCGACAAATTCGCCAGAACTATGAACGGTATCTGGCAGGAATTCATGGAGAAAATCGACGGGAACACGCTGTTCGTATCCAATCTGAGGAACGCCGTCAGGTGTTTGGAGGAGAAGGGAAACAAGGAGTTGGCCGACAAGTTCAAAGCCGTCGAGGATAAGGTTGGCGACATCATTTACGGTGAGATACCGGTCGAAGATAGACTTGTGATAACACACGGCGATTGCTGGATTAATAATATTCTGCTAGGATATGAGGTAAACAAAAACTTTTCCTTAAATCCACATTACCAAAAAGTGAACATGATTCAACCAATGAAATATTTTACAGGATGAAAACTCTTCAACTCCTTCGAAAATATGCTTCGTGGACTTCCAACTATCATCGTACGATACCCCGATCAAGGACTTGAGCTACTTCATCTACACGGCGTGCGATAAAACCCTCCTAGACGATTTCGATCTGCTCCTGAGGAATTACCACACGTCCCTATCGGAAAACCTCGAAGCTTTGGGATGCAACGTGGACGATATCCTTCCCTACCCCCAGTTGATGGAACACTGGAAGAGATACGCCAATTTCGGTCTCATTCTATCAACCATGGTCGTGAAGGTTGAACTGCTAGATTCAGACGAGGCGCCCGACATCACTGAGATATCCGAAACTGGAGCCGATTTCGCTGAGACCTTCAATCGCAAGATCAAGAACGAGGAGGGTTACGAGAGAAGAATGTTAGACGTTCTAACACATTTCGGAAGAAAGTTTTTATGATTGTACATTTTACTTAGAGGTAGTGAGAATATTGTCAGAACTGAGACATTCGAAAAAAATTTCCATCTAGATGAATAAAATTCAAATTTATTGAAAGAAAAATCGAAAACTGGTACAGAATTAGCATTCACCTGAATCCCTAGTCTTTAATTGTTTATACTCAAATATGATTCGTGATAATATGGATTGTATTGGCGGGCAACTTCGATTCAAACACAGACGTCCCACGTTGGGCGCCAATTTTGTGGTGATAATGATGGAATGATAAGTTTTTCGTCGGAAACGGTCGATTTTAGAATTCCGTGGAAGGAGAGAATAACGAGGAAATTGGCAACCGTTAATAAACGAATGCGTGACCAATACGCAGCGCCTGAATTCTCGTTCCCCGTGCATTGCCAACTTGACATTCAAATCGCTCCGGCCAATTTGCGAACTCGGGCAATCGGCAGTAATAAGTGCGCGCATTAATATGTTATTGAGCAATTTCATTAATTGAGGTGTATACTTTACGGGCAGTTCGATAATTTACACCTCTAATTGCGGATAAATATTTAAGGTTGTGAGCAATCGTAAATTTAGCGGCGACCCGCAGTGGCGTTGAAGTGGCCAGTCGCGGGGTATATCCAGAACTTGATGCGTAGAGATTTAATAGAGAAAGTCGGAGTGCGTTCACATACCCCGTATTGCGGGTAAGTGTGCGCACCCTCACGGGGTAAGTGAACGCAGTGCTTAGTGAACCACACAATCAAAACAAATTACAAAATAATGTCATCGAAATGTTAGAATATTAGAGAAATGCTGTTTATTGTCAATACAGAAGCGCCTTTTTACAAGCAGTGCATTTTTGTTCGTGCCACAATTCTTGTTGAACACAACACTTGATACATTCCCCTGTTGGTGGCTCTTCCTATTTTTTTGAACAAATAGGACAATATTGATCGAGTCTTCACCAAGAAAATCAACAATGTCATAATTTATTCCTCACTGAACTAATGCCCATATAATGAATCTATGCGCACACTTACCCGCGCACACTTTCCCCAGTAAGCCAAAATTTGAATTGACGTTCTTATAGAGTTGAGCAGCTAAGAGAACCTAAAATTTTTTATTATATATTTAGATTAATATGCCCATGATCGAATAAAATATTGTTTAACACTGAGGGACTCGGAACTTGGACCTGGCAGAATGTGCAGAGATGCTAAAAATTAACAAGAAAACTAGTGAATTTGATTGATTGTAAATAAAAAGTTAAAGAAACGTAGCACGTCGCACTCCTATGAAAAACTAATTTGGCGATTCTGCGAACTTGCTTCACCCAAATGAACCCCTCTTTCATACATTGCATAGTCGAGATATACGCACTGCGCACACTTACCCACTGCGCTCAGTTACCCCGAATGACTCTATAGATGTTCATCATCCAGTATTGAAATATAAAGCTTGAAAATTTATTTCGAAATATTTCGAAAATTTATGGAATGTTTCGAGCTCCACCAAGTTGTTATCGATCATGTTCTCCATCCTCCCAGCGACCATAAAAGGCAGAAAGGAACTAGTCCACTGTGATATTATCAACATTTTTATAGTCCTATCCTATCTCAACCAATTCACACAAAACATTAACAAATTATACACCAAAACCTTCCTCATGAGTCATTCTGTCTGTTGGTGAGAACCGAATGAAAATCACCTCAGTAGTTCATGAGTTTATCACGAACTGACAGACGGAGGACTTAATTTCATGGTATGTATGTATAGTGAAGAATGTTTTGATCCAATGTCGTTCAGAGTTCAAAAGCCGACTGAACAGAAGGAGACCACTTTTCGATCCTGCACTGAGACGAGCCAAAATTAACGTTTCGAGAGGGTCAAATTCAAGCTCGGATCGATTCCCAGGCAGGATTCGATGAAAAACGATACGAATCCCATAAACGAGCCCATCATGCAACCCAACAGCAACAGACGAATATCGAACCCGCCAATGATTACGCCAGTTGCAATTATCTACTCTCAGCCTCGCGGTCGATGCAAATGCTGCGCTTGCTGACGAAATTATTCATCCCGTATACCTAAAATAATTATAGAGCAGCGTCGGGCAGGGAAACTCCTATTACCCGGCCTGGCAATACTATTTCACAGTAATTGCACCTTATTACAAGCTCCCTCTTGTGTTTGTCTTTATAATTAATATCGCCTTGTTAATTGCGCCGTATCGTCTCATTATCATACAGCATTACATTTGATTGAGGGGATAGCGAAATCGTTTATAACGAGAACGATAGCCTCTTGGGCTTGGAAATCCGATCCCATTGAAGGCCGCCTCTTGAAGGCTCCCCTCCCCCCTTCCCTTACATATCTATCGATTTCAGATGAGGACGGCGATAAAGATTAACAGTCACCCAGATCATCCAGTGAGGACGAATACAAGATAAGTAAACGCCAGATAATGAAGGGGCCAATTCACAAACTCCTTTAATTGGCTTGAAACCTTTCTGTGGTGTAGAAAAATGTACCTACAAGAAGTATGCCATATACATGAGTGCCAATTCTGTGAGAATGTTGATGAAACTCCAGATCACCTGTTGCCATAATGTCTCATCGTCATCGCCAGCCAACGCAAAAAATGCAAAAAAATACTTGTGGGAGCGAGCAGTTAACCTCCTTGAATCTATCCTAGATACTGGAGTTAGGGGAGACTAGGGAGCATTCATACATGGGGAGGCTTGATACAGGCTTATATCCGCGATCTGTAGCCGTTTTCAGAAGTATTATACTAGTGAACACTATTCTTTGGCAGAGGGCATTGCGTGACGTTAATATGTAAGGCTAACAGTAGTTTGTTTGTGAAATATTCAACAAAGAGTGTTTCGAGGTGAGAAATTGTAAGTTTTTACTCATGTTACCTAAGGGTTTTATGATCATGCATTAATTCTTCGGCATAAACAAACATTTAACTGGGAAATATGCAAAAAACTACTCAATTTACCGTTTCATTCGCTTTTCAAAATATATGGGTATAAGATGAAAACATAAATCACTTTAAAAATTGCTTTCAGGGAGGTTTGAGACATTTGTCGTGGGAGGCCTGATACATGTATAATCTTCAAAAAATATTCCGTAGCTAGTTGGATAGGCCTACATGAAGGCGTCTTCACCATCCAACATATCGAAGGGATTTTTAAAAACCGTACAATCCCCATGTATTTAATGAGGCCGACTTTTCTTGTGTGGAAGTGACTAACTGACAATTTCCTGATTTTTCTACACCTATATGACCAAAGCAACCCAGTATCATTGCTGACCTACCTACTGAGCTGAATAATCCTCTCGATTACTCTCCCAGTACATCGTATCAATCCTCTCATATGTGGGGAGGCTTGAGACAGTTTGCATGTTTTTGTGTTCAACGTTCTGTACAGAATAAGATGTTTATGTTTTGCGACTTCTATATTTATTTTGTTGAACGATTAATTGAAGAATTATATAATATAAGAAAAGTCCTGCTTCTTCATATAATTCAGTTTCCAGAATAAAAATTCCAAAAAACGTATCAACCCTCCCCAGTCTCCCCTAACTGAAACTCTGGAACTGAATGGCGAGTTGAAGAGGGCGCTGAGAACAGCTCTGATGGAGGGCACAATAGATCTTAAGGTCGCAGTGCAGAATCTAGAGCTGCTGCACAAAACACAACCACTTGAACCAGCTTTACTTGAATGTTTTTTACACAGGTGACCATTTAGAGCACTGGTCGTGTTCCAATGAGAAGTTTCGTCGATATCGATATAACGATGCGTCCCCGAAATGTCCCATCCCTAGCCATATACATTCCATACATCAGAGTCCGCTGCCGGTGCAAATGACAAACACGACATTTCCGACCGTCTGAACCACTCCCATTACCCAATCTTCCCGTTGCATGCGCCGCTGCATGAAGTTATGATTTGTTGTCCGCACAACCCGCAATCATAAATAAAACAAACATTCCACCTCGGAGTAATTATCTATTAGCCTGCCTATCATGCGGACGCTATGACAAGTCCTTCAGTAATTAATCTACTTTCGCTAATGACCGGGTTCGAACCTGGACTCGGTAAATAATTATCTAGATAAAAAGCGCTTATTTGTACGCTAATGCGTTCGGCCTATCAACGTGTTGAATATATAATTAGAAACTATCGTTACGGCGAATCTTATTTTCAACAGGAGAACCGGCTCTCGAAGACAGAATGGATCAACACCATTAAATATTTACATACTTTTTCCACGAAAACGACATGTTCGTACCTCAAGATGAACTTGGAGCACAGAATAGGTACCAATAGTCAGGAATTCAACAGGTCTTCATGGAATACTCGAGAGATGCTGTCTTCGTAACCTTGTACAGCATGAAATCACTAACTGAACTGACATTATAACTAAGAGGTCCCTCAGAAGCTCAGAATAGCTATTATTATGGTTGAGAATGCGGCTATGATAAAGAACAGTTCAGGTGAACTATTTGGATCGACGATTCATACATGAACTTACTTGAAAACTAATCCTTTCAGCTAAATTCTTTTTGCATATTCGTAATCTACGCCCTCGATTTAGTAAACTCCAATGTTGGTGGAAATCTGAGAGATCGAAAATTTTTGAAATTTTCCAAACATGTATGGAAAAATTGCGAATTTTTGAAAAATATTTTTGGTCTCCGATCCAAACCAAATTCATTCTGTAGACTGATTCGAGTGCATAGAACACGAACATGCAAACAGATATTTTCAAAAAAAATTATTTTTTCGAGTTATGGTCGTTGGAAAATCGGAAATGAATGAAAAGATTGAAGCATTGTTGTATAGTGGACTCTTGTAACATCTTACTTCAAGTTCACAAGGCGCCGATCCGTCTTATGACGTATCGTCATTTACAACGAATCGTTATTTCCTTTACAGATCGACCAGTAATACGGATCGATTGAAATGTTAGATGCAATAACTCTTCGTTGTTATAATTCACGATTATCCAGAAGAGTTGATATCAGTCATAAAATGATATACCTACGGTTCTACGCAGTAGAAAAAGAATAGTGTCTACCATGCAGGGGATGTCCATTCCAACAGCAAACTTTACTCGAAGTTCCTTGCACCTGCCATTCGCAACCATTAAAAATTGGATCAGCTTTTTTTTTTTTTTTTGTGTGTAGCAGGGGGGAAAATCTGCAAACAGACGAACACACCCTCTCCTGAGGGGGAACAGTGTGGGGATTCTCACTCTCTGAGCTCGAGACCCACTAAAAACCCTTAAATGCTTCTTCATAGGTTCCGGGCATTTTGCCTATTAACCAGTTGACTCTGATGGTTTCTGGACTCTCACACGATCATAGTCATGTTGATAGTTGTATGCTGCCTATAGCTTTTATAGGTTAAGCTCTTCTTTGGTTACATTTAAATCCTTAACTGATCTCTCGATCTTAGGTGGTAGGTTCTTGACCTTCTAGCTTCTTCCGTTGGATCGTAGTCGACTAATCTTCGTAGTTCCTCATTTGGATGTTGTTTGGCTTTGTCGAATATCCTTTCCGCCTTTCTCTTCATAAATTCTGTAACTGGTTCCCATGCCAAGTCCTTGTAGATTTGTTTGTTCCTAACAAACCAACAACAAACAACAAACCAACTAACCAACAAAGCCATTCTAAGGAGTTTATTCTCAGTGGCCTGTATTCTCTTGATGTGGGTCTTGGCTGCGAAGCCCCATGCCGCCGATCCATATGTGAGTTGTGGTCGCGCAATAGTTTTAATCATCGTCAACTTGATGTTCTTATTCATATGACTTCTTCTGCCTATGAGTGGATAAAGTTTACTAATTGCGGCTTTTGTTTTATCAACAGCACATTTGATGTGGTTTTTCCATGTAAGTCCTCTGTCAAGCTTCACTCCTGGGTATGTCATTTTTCCATTCAACCTCTTCTCCATCAACTTCAAGGTTTTCTTCCATCCTCAATCTTCTCTTTTGCAGTAATATTGCTTGAGTCTTTCTTCCATTGATTTGGATTTTCCATTTGATGCACCATTTGAGTAATTCATCTATGGCTTCCTGCAGTCTCCGGTGTATGGATCAGCCATGTGCGAAAGGTCACTTTGACGCCATACCTACTCTGACAGCGCCACGGACTTGGCCCAATCAAGTAGGACCTAGGCAACAAATGATTCGGGACCCGAATGGTGCAAATAAAATAAATACAAACACCTCCGCCGCCTCTTGGTCTATTTTCTAACGACCGACTAATTTGTTGGGCGCGATGACAACATATGGTTTATTCGCGTTTTGCATGGTACGCCCACCTGAAATAGCCGAATCATCCATCATAATTTAACGTCGGAAAAAAAGCGACTGTCATCCTAGAGGGAAAGATGTTCGTTCATCTCGTCTTACCTTCCGACATTTTCTGTTGCCGTGTCGTTGGAAATATCGAATTTGCAAACGTAATAATATACACTGGGCTGCCAATTTCACGTCCGGGACCACGCGGTTTCAATTATAAAACCATTATTCGCAAAACTGTAATTTTTTGCTCCGTTTCACGGATACGCCTAGTCTGTCCGCAGCTCCAAATACAAAAACAACAACAAAGCAAAATACTTTTTTTGAAGAGAATCATTGAACGCATATTTGAATATACAGGGTGAGTAATTCGACTAGTAAAAATATTTAAACAGTAGATTCTTGAAGTCAAAAGAAACACTTTTGTCTTTCTCCATTTTTTTCCGAATCGGCTCGGTTGAAAAGATACAGGCTGTTGAAAAACCATAAAAAAAGTCAATTTTAGTTTTATCTCACAAACGGTTTTATCAAGTGAAATGAATTTCGGAATATAGTTCCTCATTTATTTGATGAATCTTTTCCGAACACAAGATATCACCCACGTCTATCAGTTTTCTCATTATAACCATCAAGTACCAAAAAAATACCAAAATTTCAAAGAACCCAAATCTTGAAACTAAGTTGGACGCTATCTAATGAACATTTGAATGTTTTGTAAAATGAAAGTATTCTACATATTTTCTCGTATAATACGCCGTTTTCGAGTAATTTGATGTTCAAAACTAAAAATATCTGTGATATTCGGAAAATTTGTTACCTCCGCTGAATGCAACTCTGTTTAAAAGATCCACAGATGTGTAGTATAATAGCTTTAGCTTGTTATTCTGAAAAAAATTTTGTTTTTCCAGGGATGGCACAGCTCATTATGAAATCTTAGAATGTCAATATCTTTGTATCACGGCCGAATCGGAAAAAATTGTATGGGAAAAAAGTGTTTCTTTTAACCTAAAGAATCTACTGTTAAAATATTTGTACGAGTCAAAGACTCACCCTGTATATCCCTTGCTTCGTGAAACGCCGAACCCAAAGAAAGCCAAAGAAACTATGAATTGCGAACAGATTGTAGAAATTGCCACATCTGGCAATTCTAACAAATGTTCTAACAAATTCTCGAGAAGAGATTACAAATTACCATAGATTGGCGATACATTTTTTTGTTTTGTTATTTCCTAAGAATGATAGCTGGAAAACTCATCCAAAATCTCACCCACTACGTCAAACCTCGCGCTTCTAATACCTTTTCCCGTTCTTGTTGTTGGCAACAATGAAATTGGCATATTTATCAGTTCACGTGGGCCGTCCGCCCTTTTTTTCAAAAACTGGCCATTTCTGCCAGCGTAACGGCATCGGAATAAATTGCAATAACAAGGAACAATTGTTTATATGCGCGAGAATAACCCACGTGACTGTGCCTCAGTGCGCCGTAAACACTGCGGTGGCCATTGTGCGTGCACCCCGAGCAAAGTATTCTTATTATGGACTGGGGCAACGAGCTATTCGCGGATCTCCGGCGATTTGTTGTGGCTCGTTACGCCCGTTTCCCGTCAAGAACCATCCCGGGTGACATTTTCTATTGGGGGAATTACCATACTCAAATATACAATCGCGTCAGGGCGAAAACGATGGAGAAACATCCGTTTGAACAATAGGTTTATTAGTTGCTACTTTCTCGAATGCACTGCTTTCTAGTATTCCAGCTTATTCCAGCAAGAATGAACAAGTCCACCAAGTGGTTCATCATCATTATTGCTGTATCCCGTTGCCGGGAATAAATCTACAAATAGACAAAAAAAGAAAAAAAAAATAAAGGTGCGATCAGACTTGTAATTTATTAGGGCTAATTGCGACTGTGTGCCCTCCTGTGACTGAAGAGAGCCAACCGTGACCTGCAGATCCTTCCACACTCCGGGCATGGATAGTCACCAACCCGATCTGGCCAACGCTGTATTCTTCTCGAGTCTCCATTATAACTGTGTACCAAAGACCTCCACTGTGACCTGTCCAACGCTAGTTGTTCCCAGTTATGATTGGCATTAACTGATTTCAGGGATTGATGTAGTATATCCTCAAGTCGCTTCCTGGTTTCCGGGCTCCCTCTGTGAATTCACCATGCAGAACTATTTTACGGACTCTTGTGTCTTGCATCCTCAGAATGTGGCCGCTCCATCTGAGTCGGGCCTTCTTTACTTGAGTCTCAATTGTTGTACAACTCGCGCGTTGCAAGTCTTCTGCATTCGAAACTTTGTGAAACCATCTGATGTGCATTATCTGTCTTAGATGACGTTGTTGCGCTTGTTCAAGCTGTTTAATATATCGCCTGTAGGGCGTCCAGCTTTCGCTTCCGTAAAGAAGCGTTGGGAGGACCACTGCTTTGTAAACAGCTGTCTTGGTCTTCAGATTGAGGTCGTGATTCTGAAACACTCTGACCTTTAGCTTCCAGAATGCCCGTGATGAATTGATACGGTTGTTACGTAAAGAACAGAAGACCCTTAAAAAACATATTCGAGAGTATCCACAAAAGTTGCCTAAAGAAAGGCAGCTACATCTGCTACTAGGAGAATCGTCTCTTCAGTGGGGCCAAACAAGACGGAAATTGTCAGAGGTCCAAAACCATACTACTCCCATTTACTTAATTACGTGCAGAAATTTTGCTGGTAAAACCGTAACCCATAAATAATACGATGGAGGTACGACGAGGCTACGTCATAACTGTTAGACCAATAATCACTTATTGGGCAATAGATCTTAAAGTCGCAGTGCTAAGCAACCCCTTTAAAATCCAGAATCTAGAAGAGAATGGGTGGAGGTACAAAAACCCTTCAAAGAATTACCAAGAAGCGTTGAAATCAAGATGGATGGCCAAAAATTATCTGATTTCTCTAGTTACCGATTTGGTCGAAATTATTCTCCGCCATTGAAAAATTCTGTGGAAATTTTCTTATTCATTTATTATTGGTCCACATAACTTTTTTCATAGTGTTTTTCCCGTAAAATCACTATTTATGCTCAAATAGCTTTCAAGGATACGTAGGATTCCCATAACGTTGGCAAATATCGAAGAACAAGTGATAAAATAACATCCGTTTCCGTTCTCTTTGACCTTCTTGGTCAAGAAGTTATACAATTCCCATAGTCGCAGATGTGACACAAATACAGTAAGGTCAGTGATGAAGCATTTCCTCATCTCTTCATTTAGAAGAGAACGGCGCAACTCTACACACAATTCGATTTTCTTGAAAAAAAAATGTGAATAGAAGTTATTCATAAATGGGATACTCACACAACAAGTTCTCATACAATATGTTCGCAAGGAAAACATGCATATCAAATATATGCAGGCAATCAGGATATTTGCTTCAAGTTAACGGTATTAACAGAAGTAATGGACCAAATATGGAGCAACTTTTGTCATCACATCACTATTGTATTAAAACTTATTTGAAATTATTATCAGTTTGTTTTTTTTTTAGTTGAATTTAAACCCGGTAAATCCTCCTTAACGAAGCCGTTTTGGCCTATAGTTTATTGAGAAACACAGGTTTTTTTTTTATTTGGAATTCATGGTTAACGTTTGGCTTTATACTTTCGGGGCAGCTTGTATAGAGCTATCAAGAATCTTATGGCATTGGCGCTCCAACAAGCATTAGCTTTGTTCTACACTTTTTATTGCCCGATGTAGAAGAAGAGTCAACCTCGAAGACACCCTTGCATCCTAGAGCGCATCATTTTCTGCATGGCGTGAACTACGTAAATATTTCAAAGGGAAAAACAATTTTAGTTCTTCTATGACCATGTGCACCGACTTATTTGAGGCGAGATTAATACTGGATTATTTCTCTGATTTCTATAGCAGTTACCATAGCAATCACCGAATTAACGTTAATCCTGTATAAAATAGGTCGGTGCAATCGGATTCTAGAGTAATATCTCTTGATCCTGAACTCCTAAAAGAAAAGCTGGCAAGGAAATTTCGATACCGACGTCGCGTCTTTTTATGCAGCAGAAACTACAATTCGCACAAAATGAATAGCACGTTGTGAAGTAGAACGCATAAAGTTCGAACAATCGATTTACCGGTTCTCGTGTTCGTAATTACCCGAGGCAGCGTATGTGTTCGGAAATCAGCAGGTCCGTTCATCTCGATAATTTGTATTCGAGAGATGTTCCCATGGGCATGGCCAGGGCCGTAACTCATATCTCCTAAAAATGCGCATGGCCGTAGCATCGGACGGGCAAAGAGGGGCGACTCGCCTACAGGGTACAGATCGTTCTCATACGAATCCTCACTATGGATTGAAGTAGTACAGTGTGTTGTATTATTTAATCAATCTTTTCACAGATGACGAAATCAAAACACCCTCCCTACCATATCTTGTATGAAAATTTCGGAATTCGTCTGTCAAATTTTCATTATTCAATAGATATTTGAGGGGTTCATAGCTGAAGTGAACCAAGTCCATGCAGCATGCTTACATTCTAACCTTTTAAAATCTAAAAGAGCCACTTTTGAATTAATCGGTGATAAACAACTTTTAAGCCATACATCTCAAAACTAAGCTGCATGGACTTGGTTCACTTCAGCTATGAACCCCTGATTTGTTGCTAGGTAATCTGAACAAGTTGTTGTACCGTGGAATACTCCATTTTTACTAACCCTAAACTGTCAACTGTCAAATTGGTTTTTCTTAGTATTGCCGAGACTTAATTTCACAAATTTTGCTTTCACATTGGGAATTATTTCAAAATTTTTAAATATTTCGTCGATTAGTGACCCCTAGAGAGGTAATAAACTTTGGGGATAATCAAGTACCAATGACCTTTGGTCAAAAGGCTAAAGATTGACTAATTGAAGCGATGTTCAATCGACAATGCTCTTTTAAGCAAGCGTTCAACGACTACAAAAAAAAATCGAATAAGGGATAACAGAAATGGCGATTTTGACTTTTGATGATCATATTTTTCATTTCTGAAATTTGGCCATGAGAATTCCACACTCCCTACGATTCACTCACCTTCTCTCCGGACCGTCGAAACATTGTTGAGATAATTTAATAGCTACGGCACTGACCTGCAAAAAAAAACAATTATTTATCAGTAATTATGAAATGCGAACTTCGTTACTTTCTTCCGATGCTAATCTCCGCCAATAAGTTGGTTTCTTGCCAAAAATTAAGGAAAAACGTGAATGCGAACGCGATTACTATCTGAAATAACCGTTGGTTATTCCGGTAAACGCAAAGTTATTACGAATACCGGGAATTATCGGGTTTCTCAGTGAATCGGACATGAATATTGAGCATAACTCAATCACGATCGAGGCGAGATTGCCAACGAGGGGAAAATTCGTATCGAATATACCCGCTCATTTGTAATTTCCTCCAAATACGAGTAGAATAAATTATGTGATAATTTCAGGGGTTACTATAGTTCTTGTTTTTTTGTGGTTCGTTTTCGAGACGAGACTTCATTCCTTTCATTGCTGAGTCTCGTTACCGAGAATAAATCTACAAAAAGACTAAAAAACCGGACTATCGGTGAGATAAAACTTATAATTTCTTAGGGCTACTTGCGACCCTGTGCCCTCCTGTGACTGAAGAGACCCAACCTCGACCTACAGATCCTTCCACACTCCGGGCTTGGATAGTCACCAACCAAATCTGGCGCCGCTGGTTTCTTCTAGAGTCTCCATTATAGCTGTGGACCGGAAATCTCAACTGTGATCTGTCTAACGCTGGTTGTTCCCAGTTATGATTGGCATTAACTGATTTCAGGGATTGATGCAGTATATGCTTGAACTGCTTATACTGGCCTCCTGGTTTCCGAGCTCCCTCTGTGAATTCACCGTACAGAGCTATTTTGGGGAGTCTTGTGTCTTGCATCCTCAGAACGTGGCCGCTCCATCTGAGTCGGGCCCTCGTTACTTGAGTCTCAATTGTTATACAACTCGCGGGCTGCAAGACTTCTGCATTTGAAACTTTGTGGAACCATCTGATGTGCATTATTTGTCTTAGATGACGTTGCGTTTGTTCAAGCTGATTAATGTGTCGCCGGTAGGGATTCCAGCTTTCTCTTCCGTAAAGAAGCGTTGGGAGGACCACTGCTTTGTGAACAGCTGTTTTGGTCTTCAGATTGAGATCGTGATTCTGAAACACTCTGTCCTTTAGGTTCTAGAATGCCTGTGATGCCGAATTGATACGGTTGTGTATTTCCGTGTCCAGGTTAGCCCTAGTATTTATGACGATTCCCAAGTATTTGAACTGGCCGAGCTTTTCTAGAGTTTCATCCTCCAGGCTGATATCTGTTTGAAGAGAGACTTGATATTTCATTGACGTGACGAGATTTTACTCGGTCTCGAAGAAGGCTCTCGTAGTTTCGTGAATATTTTTGGCATTAGAGAAGTGTTGCTCTCGAATTTGATAAGTTTGGAATCCTTCCGTGTGCAAGAGTTTCATCAGCAAGCGAATCGAGAATGCTAACTGAAAACCATCAGTTGACAATCGCGTTATCTATTGAAACAATTCTCATCTGAATTGATATGACATTGACATGTGACAAAGACGTATTTTCACGTCAATCTTTTCCGATATGCTCGATCTCGGATTCATATTACATTATTATCTTCCCAAGTTTACTTTGTTTCGCAAATTCATCTTCAGTATGCTTCTTCTTTGTCTATGTATACTTTATTTTATCTCTGTGAATGTCTAGTTGTTCACCATTCATTTTCTAGTTCAATCTTCGTGCGATGAATAATATCGTTGGCACGACTTCCAAATCATCCACTTTGGTTAAGAAGTTAGCGAGTGCGATCTACGTTCATTATCGGAAATACAGAAAAAAACTAAATCACATCCATCGTCCGCTCGTCTACAGTCCGAGGCGTCATGGTACTAACGGTCTCGTAACCGTGAACGAAAAAAAAAACTAGACCGTCGCCATAAAACAGGCCATCAGCTTCTTCAGAACGCGCGACACCGCTTTTTTTGTCGGCTAGTTTATCGACGCCGAAGCCGACGAATCCGTTCCTAGCGTTTGTCCGCGTCCATGTTCCGACTAATGTATTATGTAATACACGAGATGAACAGGCCGGGTTAATATTTATTGGCCGTTTCCAGAATAAAGGCCACAGCGGGCGAAAAGCAATTAAAAGTTTTCTTTACATGTGTTTCAGTGCGCGATGCGACCAAGTCAACCGGACTGCCCGCAGTCGCACAGTCACCGTGCGGTTTTAATGGCTTCGGCACTGACAATGTACAGTGCGAGTCGAATGTGTGGAACGAAATTCACGATCGGTATACAGGGTGAGTCTTAGACTCCTATGAATATTTCAACAGTAGGTTCTTGCGGTCGAAAGGAACACTTGTTTCCTATACCATTTTTGCCAATTCGGCCTTGACAAAAAGATACAGCCATTTTAAGTTTTCACAATGAGCTGTGCCACCCCTGGACAAACAGAATTACCTTCAGAATAACTAGCTGAATCTGTGACACAACACATCTGTGGATCTTTCAAACAGAGTTATATTCAGCCAAAGTACCTAATTTTTCAAATTTCACAGATACTTTTTAATATTTGATCATCAAATAACTCGAAAACGGCGCATTATTGGTATTTTTATGGTACGTAATGGACATAATGAGAAAACTGTAAGGCGTTGGTGATATCTTATGTTAGAAAATCATTCATCAAATCAATGAAAAACTATATTCCGAAATTCATTTCATTTGATAAAATCGTTCGTGGGATAGAACTGAAAATAACATTTTTTATGATTTTTCAACAGCCTGTATCTTTTAAACCGAGCCGATTCAGAAAAAATGGTAAAGGGAAAAAATGTTTCTTTTCACCTCAAGAATCTACTATTTAAATATTTGTACCAGTGAAAGACTCACACTGTATACTTAATTCATAAGCACCGAGTAGGGGAGTTAAGAGCGGAAAATCAGCTGATTCAGAGGATTTGGAAATCGCTAGGTGATTTCCAAACAAAATGTGAACCTATCTACGTCAGGCGTCAGATTGACAAAAGTGAGGTTAGCTCCGATCACAAACAGGGGTGGCTAATACTTGAAGATCACTATAATTTGTACCTTTTTAAGGTTTTAAGGTTTTTTTCAACCTTTTTCAGGTGTTTCACCTAATATTTGCCCACAACTGCGGTAGACATCTAAAAAAAATCCGATTATTACTCAGATCCGATTGAATTTCGACCGCAGAGGCAAGATAGACCATCACTTCCGCTTGGCATTGGTTTTACATTCGTCATATCGATGACTGTCAGCCAAGCCGGGCGTCATGTAGTAGAGGAGTCTTTTATGTTCCTATATCTGGATCTCTTCGAAAATCATCCTCATTCTTGACTCTTGTTCCTTAGAATATGTCTAGATTCTTCAATACATGCCTTGAGCATGGTCAAAAAGTCCGGAAAAACGTGAATGGTGAAATAAAGCCAAGATTCTGGCGACACGAATTACATGAAGCACTTTCGGCCGGAACGATCACAATCATTCTCTGGGAATTGTTCTTCACATAAACTTCCCCCTCGAAAATCGCCCCCTAAAAAAAAAATTCGGGACGCAAAATAACGTCGGCGAACTTCATAAATGTATCGAATTTCGGCCGGGATGGAGAGACAGAGAGAGCGCGAGCGATGGGAACCGGGCGTGCATCCAGATCCGAACACTGAACATATTCATGAAACCCCGACGGCCTAAGTGGGTGTTTGGTGACATTTCAATCGAATCAAAGGCGCTGCCGCTACGAGGCGTGGCGGCGCGACCGTCCGATAAGAAAAAGAAACGATCCTTTTCCTTCTTCCCCTCTGGTCCTTGCCTCGATATCCCTTCGGCCTGAAAAACGGGGTCGGTCAAAGGAGGCCGCGTTCCTTGCGAACCTTAAACTCTTCCGCTGCCGAGGTACGTGCCCCGATTAATGAAGAGATAATCCGCGGAATCTGAATAGCGTACGCTCATAAACGTCGGGGGGAATGGAGATGATGGAACTGTTCGACGGATCCGAGACGAGGCTAGACGATGTCGAGGAGAGAACGGCCGGAGTTACTGAAGAACTTCGGTTGAAATCGCAAAATGAAGAAGGGGTGAGATTGGAAATATTCGGTAGGTATACAAGCATTGATATTTATGCATTGAGAATTGGTAGCGAAGGGAATGGAAGACTGTTTCTTCGTTATAAATGATCCTGTGTCACTGTTTACAGAAGCCTTAGTGAAATAGAAAAAACAATCCACCGTGGAAGTAACATCCTTCGCCGTGACAATACGTGCTTACAGGCGCATCATCTATTGGACACAGGCATTACCTACTTCCTTGATTAAGCACCAAATTCCCATTCCTTCTAGCTAAGAAATCACTTTCTCTTGGTAGAAATATCATACAGTGGAAGTCTTGAGTCAAACGTCTAGGAATAACCCTGGGTCTAGACAGCGAACTTGTGTGCAATAAGCATGTAGAGGATAATCATTGATTATCAACAAAGCAAAAAAGGTTACCAGTAGCATCGCTGGAGCTTTGAGAAGATTGCACTTTTGAGATCATTACAGATTCCACACCTCTCCATGGTATGTGATGGACAGATAGGCCCATGAGATAGCCCATTCTCGGAATATCTTAGGGAAGTAATTAAGAATCAGAGCCTGGTCCTCCCTGACCAAGTACATCTCCTCAGCGAGTCTCGCCAGTGACAATATCAACAAGAAAATAAACATCAAAAAACCTAAATAGGAAAAGAAGACAAACGAAATACCTCCAAATTGTACACAGATGGTTCATAAATAAACCAGGCACTGGCACTGGAGTATTAGAAACCGATAACTGATGCTTACTATGATTGGACTCCTGTCCAAACATCCCTGGGGGCAGAAGTACTTGGGATTGAAAGATCCCTTAATGAATCAAAAAGTTCCTGCTGTTTCGGGAACTATTTTAGTTAGGTTAGACCTGCTGTAGGTAGTATCTCAATTTTGACATGAGAAAAATTGCTGCAAAATGGATCCCCAAATGTTTTAATGTTGACCAAAAGCGTGCAAGGGTAGAAGCATCGCGTTCGATCTGTGCTCGATTTGAAAACGATGTAGACTTCTTGAACCGACTTGTTACTATGGATGAGACTTGGGTACATTTCTACGATGCAGAAACAAAGCAACAATCGATGGAATGGCGACACTCTGGTTCTCCAAGACCTAAGAAGTTTCGTGTCCGAAAATCTGCTGAAAAAGTTCTTGCCTCAGTTTTTTGGGATTGCCATGGAGTAATCATGATTGATTTTTTGGAAAAGGTAGAACAATAATCGGAGACTACTATTCGACATTATTGACCATTCTACGGAAAAAATTCAAGAGAAAAGACGCGGAAAGCTATCCAAAGGTGTCTTGATTTTGCAGGACAACGCCCCTGCACACAAATATCATGTTGCCATGCAAAAAATTCGTGATTCAAGGTTTGAATATCAGGAACACTCCCCTTTTTCACCAGATTTGGCTCCATCCGACTATCATCTCTTTTCTCAACTGAAAAAAATATAAAAGGTCGTAAATTTTCTTTCAACTAGGAGGTAATAAAAGCTTTGGAGGTCTGGTTTGCAGAGCAAGAAGAAACATTTTTTTTTAAAGGTCTAGAGACGTTGCAGGTTCGCTGTAAAAAATGTATCCAATTAAGAGGAGAATATGTTGAGTAAAAAAATATTTTGACATTGAAATTTTGTTTGGTTCTATAGTAGGCTAAGAATTTTTCAATATATTCTCGTATTCCTGTCTACCCATTTCACTAACACAGTTGAGAAAATTGATCAATTTACTTTATTTAGGTGAATCACCTAGGAATAATAACTGCTTTCCTAACATGTTCCTAGAATTGGTCAGAAAGCCTAGGTTTTGATAATTCTTCAACTTCTGCAAGTTGCATGAGATGAGAAGTTGCATTCTTCATACTGAACAACGAGAAGGTAGTTGCAGAATTGTTCATAAAAATGGAACCGTGAAATTTTTTCGAATAAAGTGTAAATTTTTTCCGAAACGCGCCAAAAAATGATCCAAAATCATGGAGATAGCCCGATAAATCCTACTTCTAGTAAAAGAAACCCCCAGGACGTTGCAAAAGGAAAACCTTTTCCGCCGACTGATCAGGATGCATACGACGCGGCCGCACGGCTTTTTGCCGCGCGGACAGGACGAATTCCGCGACGTCCTAGGATTATTTCTCACGTCAAATCGACATGACGATCTCCAACCCCTCTCTCCCTCCTACCCGCGAATCAGTAACCCGCTGCTGCGTCTTCCGCTAACAAGTATTTCAGCATTTTTATCCATCTTCGTAGCCGTCGTCGGACGGAGATTATTCCGCGGATTATACCATCGGATCGCAGGACAAACGCAGGACACGTAGTACGCGTAATTCTATCAAAGTGAGCGGCGGCGTCCCGCCCATGAAAATTAATATTTCGAATGACGTCTCGTAGGTACGTCGTCGTTGCATGACTCCCATTAAACTTGCATGAACATATCTTGTATTAGATGTGTGCTCGACATTTTTCAGCGCCCAGGTATTTCTCGACGATGGTCTTTGAAATGCAATGAGGACGGTACACGTTGATGTTCCGGAGGTTATGTGAGATGTGTAGGTTCGACTAAGGAGATTGTCTCGTTGTTTTTCGAATGGAATACATGCCTGGTTATCTTGTTAACTGATGATTAGTTACCAAGAGGTTGGAGAAAGTACAGGGCCCAGATGCTGAACTAGCCGAATAGTAAGAGAAGTCAATTAAAATCAACAAAGAGGATCGAAATCTGATATCATTTTAACGATAAGGTACTCAATCATATCAGAGATGAATAACTACAAAGTTGATTTCTTAGAAGTGAGCATATAGAAATAGGAATTCTGTTATACGAACAAATTAAATCGATTTCTTACAAAACGAATGGATCGGGAAAAGTAGGGCCAAAAGCATTTGCGTGTTTCCTTAAGAAACGGAACATCGTTTGGGATATTTTTCGCGTCTTCTCTTCATGATTGGACAAGTATATCAAGTATTCCAGATAATGGTCTAACCTCATGCAGAGATCCAATAACGATTACTGCATAGATAGATAGGAAGTACCAACTTTTCCTGCTGCCTCTCGAAAAAAAAACTCTTCAAAACAACAATGCCTCCGTTCTTCTTTCGCTACTTTGTTTCTGGGACGTACAGTTTATAGTTTACAGTTTAGTAAAGGGGTTACATTCCACTGCCACCCTAAGGTCTATTTCGTCCCCCAATCAGAGCTATTTTCACAATTGGGCTATCTACAGCTTGCCCTCTAGCTGCAGGAATGCAATGAACTCCAGTATCTGAGAGGGTTTAGGGTAAGCTCTATCCATCATTCCTCCTATAATTTTCTCGTCCAGGATATGCGAGACATTCTGTAACCAAGGAAGCAGAAGTTTCTTCCTCTTCCCCACAGAATCAACACATCATATGCTTCCTAAGGCGACAATATCCCGTGAGGAGGCGTAACTTGATCTTACTGAAATCCAAATATTTCTTGGATCTTGGAGATGATCCATTCCTGGAAGATTACTCCAGAGTGATTCTTCTTCAGTTTCTTCCTTCTCCAGAAACTCTTTCTAAGAGGTACATTTTTCTTTACCAGAAAAAGGTAGTGGGCCAGTAAGTGGCGTTTGTACTCCCTTTATGGCGGATGTGGTGGCCTCTTCGTTTCCTCTGATTCAAAAGTGACCCAGGAACCCAGACTAAGGAGACCGTGTTGTCTATTTCATTAAGTTTCCTTCGGCACTCCCATATCAGCTTTGAGTCGATTACATAGGAGTTCAGTGCTTTGATAGCAGCTTGACTATCAGAATGGATCACATCACGCATACTTGATAGTTTCTTTCCAGTTTTATGTCATCAAGACATCAAGACAATGATCCATCGTTGTTTTTGCCGTATCGAGATTAAAAACAGATCGTTATCGTTAGGTAGGATATGAGCTGTGATACACCTTTGGTGTAAGGAATTGTTTCAAGAGGCGAAACAGTTGAAATCCTTGTTGTCAATTACATTTACTGACAGAACATTGGCAACGTCAAATAACGTTAGAACGTTTAATTAAACAAATCCCGCAATGAACGGCTTCGAATATTTTCATTACCCAAGCAACTTTCCAAACAGATAAATCACTACGAAAAGAACCTGAACGATTCGGGCCACGCGTCTACGTATATCGTAACTTGACAAATTGAAGTTATTCGTCAACGTTTCCATGACAATCACTTGACACTATACGTATTATACAACGGCTAAGCGAGAAAGTTCATAGAAGCGAAGACCTTTGAAGATTGAATTGTTTCAATTTGGGGCGTGCCAAATAATAAGATTGGACTCGAGCACTCGGATGTGCGGCAGACAATAAAGAAAAAATAGTTGAAATTCGAACGCGTGAAACTTTCAAAGGTTGCGCGTTTCGATTGACGATCGACAGTCGGTTTCGGAACTCTGAAGGTTGCTTGGAAAGAAGAAAAGAAGGTACCTTTACATGCGGAATACGTTTATCAATTTTTCATGAAGAATAGGAAAAATAGATTTTCATCATAGCTGCCAGATTCACATGGTTTATTCTGCGTTTTTTGAGGAAACTCGTTTTTGGATTGATTAACTCAAAAACACGGAGAATATTATTCTCAATTGGGAAAAATGGACAAAATGCATATGGAAAGTGTGCTCCTGATATACAGGGTGGTCATTTGAAAACGAAACAGACGAGATTACAGACGAAATAAATTTTTTCGATAGAAATGCTCGGACAGGTCGATTTCTGTTTCGAGGGGGACAACTTAAGATGTAGGTTACGGACGCATAGCGCTTCAACCCTTGCTACTACAACCCTCACCCCCAATTTTTGAATAGGGAAGATGAGGTGAGTGATACCTCATTTGAAAGGTATTTTTATACTGATTTCAGCACAGTAATTATTTTCTCATTTTATGCATTAGTTCTCGAAATATTCTCAACTAAGTATTTGAAAATGAAGTGGTGTTTTCATGGCACTTGTAGTGTTTTTTTGTGAAAAATCGACATTTTGAGCTTCAAAACAACCATGACTGTGGCTTCCTTCCTCCAATCCACTGACATAGAAATCTTTAATCAAGATGTCGAACAAACAAAGCGTATTGCGAAGGAGCTCAATCTTGTTGAAACTCAATCTAAATTATCTTCGATATAATTTGCAGTATTTCCAATAACATGCGGTAACACTTGATCGATAGAAATCTCCAAAAAGTCCAAATACGTACATATCTCTAATCAGATTACCAGGTAAGAAAATCAAATCATTAATGATGCCACAGATTCAATAATCAACAAAATGAAAACATTATTGAAGCCAACTGAGAAAACACTTCATAATTAAGTCGGAAATCGTTTCACGAATTGGGACTGAAATATTTCTGTGGCATCATTAATGATTTGATTTTCTTACCTGGTAATCTGATTAGAGATATGTACATATTTGGACTTTTTGGAGATTTCTATCGATCAAGTGTTACCGCATGTTATTGGAAATACTGCAAATTATATCGAAGATAATTTAGATTGAGTTTCAGCAAGATTGAGCTCCTTCGCAATACGCTTTGTTTGTTCGACATCTTGATTGAAGATTTCTATGTCAGTGGATTGTAGGAAGGAAGCCACAGTCATGGTTGTTTTTAAGCTCAAAATGTCGATTTTTCACAAAAAAACACTACAAGTGCCATGAAAACACCACTTCATTTTCAAATACTTAGTTAAGAATATTTCGAGAAGTAGTGCATAAAATGAAAAAACAATTACTGTGCTGAAATCAGTATAAAAATACCTTTCAAATGAGGTATCACTCACCCCATCTTCCCTATTCAAAAATGGGGGGTGAGGGTTGTAGTAGCAAGGGTTGAAGCGCTATGCGTCCGTAACCTACATCTTAAGTTGTCCCCCTCGAAACAGAAATCGACCTGTCCGAGCATTTCTATCGAAAAAATTTATTTCGTCTGTAATCTCGTCTGTTTCGTTTTCAAATGGCCACCCTGTATATTGATGAGGTTATCGATGGTGTAGTCCCACAATTTCAAGCAGCTATTGGCGAAAATTTCTTGTATTCACTGCCACCTCTCCAGGTTGGAGGCTGATAAGAACAACCAGGGTATTACACATCTAGCATTAGCTGCAATCGAGCACGCTTGGAACAAGATTTGAAGAAACCCTTGAAGACAAGCCGTTTACGCTTTCTAAGTGTACTAACTTGGCAAAAAATTGAGCAAAATTTTCCCAAAAACTAGGTGAAAAGCACGCAGAGAAGATGCCAAGCAGTTATCGATTCAAGTGTATGGTAAAACTTTGTATTTATGATGGATATAACTATGAATCCTTGGTATCTTCAGAATTTCAGTTCTACGTTAAATTTAACGTAACCTTCGTTGTTCTACCGTTGCATAGCGCGTTTGCTTTGACCTTGACCTGGACGCATTCTTTGCGCTCAGATGATCATCGAGAACGAGGAAGTTGAACGCTGCATCTACACTAGAATTAACGACAAATCGATTCTCACAAGACGGACAATTATCTCCCCGGCCCCGGCGAACCACCGTTCGCCTTTCCCGTTGAAAAACACCCCGCGCGCCTCGCAAAAAATCAGCGCACAATTACGATTTAATTACGTACGGCACACAACATTTCGGTCGTTACGCTAAAAGCGACAAATTACGCCGCGGCGGCGTATCTGGGTGACCGCATCTCATTTCGCGGACGGTCCACGTCCGCCCAACAATGGGATAGCCGCAAAACGCAAAAACTGCCGCCGCCTCGCCTCTCCGACACCTCGGCCTCTCGGCGACCGTTGGAGCGTTAAATAATCCAAAACGACTACCTGAAAGTGAGTCGTTCGATACACATATTCGGATTGGAAATAATCCGGGCGTACGAAATGATACGCGACGGGCAGAGATCGAAATACGCGATAGGGGCGAGCTGATGAGACGACGCGATTCGGATGGGAAACGGGAGCACAGGATGGTCGCTTACGATTAGCAGACGTCCAAGAGGTCCAAGAAGCAGAGATCTTCTTCCACATCTTCTGCTGCAGCGGCCAGTTACAGGCTGGTCGGAGGCCGTAAGACCCGTCGTTTATTCGGGAGAAATTGGAGAGACTCGGGCCAGAATGCAGGATGGGAAAAATGCGGCGAGTCCACAGGTCCTTTGACCAAAGGATTCAAGGGGGTTAGGTGCCCTAGATGTACTATCCTTAACTCAGTAAGGTTGCTACAAACTAATAGTGTATGTTCAGCAGTTTCATATGTGCTCCTGCTCTAACGATACGAGAACTAAAGTTGACACTATTTGACTCGAATGTTTATTAAACAGATGGTCAATTAGAGCATCGGTCACTAGACTCAGTCTGTCAGCGGCAGGAATTTTTCAACGTCAGTTTGCCTTGGGATCAGTCTTTGTGCTCCATTCAGAGGAAATTGTCCTATCGAGCTATCCAACAATAGCTGAGTGAGCTTCCCCCCATTGTCAATGCAGCAGTCCTAACATTATCAGGAATCTCCGCTTTATTTCCAAAACCTGAGTAGAGCCTAGTTTGCGCATTCTCCTACTTGGTAGGGTAACTTTGACACAGAAAAGGTTCGGTCTTTCTGAGTATGTAAATGTGTTTGCTGCAGAATCCTTTATTCTGCAGAGTTCAGACATGAATAGCATAGAGATCTACTTGAGCTAGAGGGATATTTTATAGTTTAGTAAGGCCCGTTTGCACCAATCCCCCTTAAAATGAGTACTTAACTAAGCGTAGTTTAAAGTTAATGGACGCTTTATTTTATTGTCAGTTGCACGACTGCGGCTTAACAGACTCTTAAGTAAGGGGCCCTTTAGTTTTCATATCTAGTGATATTTCAGTTTTTTATTTTGGTGCAACTTCATTCTAGTCCAATAAAGCCTTTTCATTGGTTCGCCGGTTGCCGATGATCGTTGTCATTTCATTAACCTAACTTTATTGTCCTGTCAGTCAGTGTCAAGTAAACTATAGGGTACTCTAACGATTTGTCAAAATCAGCTGATTGTTCGTTACCGTGGGGCACATAAAGCTTTTTATTATAACTGTAAAGAGGCATTTCTGAGAAAGTTATAGTCTAATTACTCTAATTTAACGTCGGGAAGAACATTTTTTCCAAAATCATGCACAAAACACAAGACTCGACCAAAACAGCACGCGAATCAATGGAGGGAAAAGCTTGTGTGCCCCACGACAGCGAACGCTTAGCTGATTTTGACAAATCGTTAGAGTTCCCTATTATATTATTATCAAAGAGTGACAACTTTTTGTTACTGAATTAGCATTATGATTGATAATGAAATGGATTGTCAAATAAAAGGTACTTGACGTAATTAGAAAAACCACAGCAGTTCTACAGCCAGTTTATGAGTTAAAAAAATTATTTTAGGTTAGAATCCCACCCTTAAATACCTAAGTGGTCATTACAGGAGCTCTTAAATTTAAGGCTAGCTTTAGGCATTTGAATGTCACTTAACAGTTGGTGCAACGTAATTTAAGTAAAGGGTTCATTTTAAGGGACACTTAACGCTAAGTGCGTTTGGTGCAAACGGGTCAAAGTCCCATTCCACTGAGACCTTTAGGTATATTATGCCCGCTCATCAGAGCTCAACTGCTTTACCTTCAGCTCCAATGCTCCATTGATCTCCAGTATCTAGAAGGGTTTCAAGGAGGCTAAGTCCCCATTCCTCCTATAATTTTCTCGTCCAAGATAATGCTTGCCCAGGCTTGCAATGGCGAGGCATTTTCTAACCAGGTGAACAGGAGTTTCCTCCTCTTCCCAACAGAATCTATACTCGTCCGTTTCTGATTTACCCATATCCAACCGATGCTTCTTGATGCGACAATGTCCTGTAAAGAAGCCAGCGAGAAGAACAATACCTGGAATATTCCTCCAGAGTATTTCTCTTCTTTCTTAGTTATCATCTTCCTCATAGTTATACCTTCCTTTACCAAAAATTTTCTGAGCCAAGGTTCGTGTTCCTATCCTGAGAAGCGTTGGTAACAGCCCATTCGATATGATTTTAAAGTTTTTATATAATTTGTTTACCGCTTTCGGGATTATCGTCCCTCGTCAGGACAGTGCAGTTTAACACACCCCAAGAAGAAAACGAAGAAAACACAACTTTTTAACTTTGCAGTTGTTTTAATTTAAAGTTTTTAAGCTATGTTACAGGGCTATATATACAAGGGGATATATACAATGTTGACATATGGCTTAATGTATAGTTTTGGATACTAGTGCCTAACTAATGTTTTACCTAGTCTAGAAGTTTAAAGAAATGATTACATAAGTTTTATATGAGTGTGTAGTTTTTTGAACACACCCCAACCGGAGAATGGTGTTTTTAAGCGGGAAAGGAGGCCCGTCATGAGGGATACTTTTCAATCCTCATCACGACGCGCCATCTGTCCAACCAAGACTGAACCAAGCCTCACTCACTCTGTAGAATCCTACAAGCATCCATGATTCCCAAACAATACCATGTTACCAGCAGCAGCAGCATAAGGGACCGAAGTACTGTGTGCTCCGGGTACTACAAGTCAAGATTTTGAAGGTTGGTATTGGGAGTAACACTGACCCCCTATTTCACACAGGTCTGTGATTGTATCTGAGTATTTCTTCGAACAAGTAATGTTCTATAGGTTGTACGTACACATTTTATTTCTATGATTGAAATTACAAGAATTATTTGTGATCTCTTGTCACCAGAAATCAAACTGCGCGAAGACTTTCAAGACCTGCTTCGTTGTCAGATATGAAGCGGGTATACCTAGAGAAAAACTACATTATTTTGTTGTTAAGACCTCAGCAAACCAAAGCGCACTAAACATTTCCTTTTATTATATATTTCAAGGGTTGACATAGATTCAGGTGAAAATGTACAGGGTGTTCTTCTGCTGCACAGCAGTCACAGAACGCCCGCATCAGCGCCAGACCAACCCGAATGCGAACCAAAAGTACCAAATTGCACGATTTTCACCAACGCGAGTGTCGCGAACCGCCGCTACCGTAACCGCCATCTCCGGGTGGTTGAAGGTGAAACCGACCGACCTGTATAGGTCGGTGGACGTCCCCTAATCGATGGTACCTCCGATAAACGGGCGAGATAAGGCGAAACGACCGGTCGACCGGTTCGGGATTGAGAACTATGAGCGCGACATCATTAATAAATTTATAAAACTCATAAGCAACTGTCGGCGGCTTTCACCTGCCGACTCGCGGACGGGATTGCTTGCGTGCCTTCGCGAGGGGGAGCGGGGGGCGGAAACTGACGCGCCGAGGCCCTTTCAGAAATTTTCGGCGGCAGCGCCGCTCGGCGTTCCTGCGTCTTTTTTGCGGACGGTCTGAGAATTTCGCGGCCGAGGACCGTGTGACGCGAAATAATAAGTCGGGAGGAGATGGGGCTGAGGACCGGGTGATCGATTTATCGGGAGCGCTGTTGGTTGTTGGCCGATAGCATCTACGGGGGTATAAAAACAGGACGGGTTATTTATTTCACACTGTTTGTACCTTGCATCGAAAAAATACCGAAGGTTCATTTCAGGAGTTCCCTTGAAACGGACAATTTAATTATTTTTGGTGTAAAATATTATTTCAAAGGAAAAAAGTTCAAATTTTACCGTCATAATATGAGCGTACGATCTGTGGATTCACTATCTCAGGAAAAACTAGAAAAAAAAGCTAGTCATTCGAAAAAATAAGTCTTAGTTTATTATAGAAAATGTCCCTTGTTATGGACAGTTATTCCCATGAAGTGGACAATGGTACAAAAACATGAAAACAGGTAAAATAAAAGAGAATAAAATTCAAAAACACTTTTTGCAGAAAAAAATTAAATTTCCAATAATACCACAAGATTTGTGGGACCACTGGTTACACAAACGGCACTGAATAAATTCTTCTTTACTAAGTCGATATTCACCACCACAAGCTACGCATCTAGAATTATCTTCTTCGGAATCTTTCTTCTCTTCGACAATGGAAGGATCAAGTTCTTGTTCTATTTGATTAAAATTTTCTTTAAGATCCCGTGGAGGTGTCTCTGTAATGATTGAACATTTTCCTTTTTTTCGGCCACGAGTTCTACATTGTTTTCTCAAAGGTAATATTTCTGGGGGAACTATTCCTAACTCTTCTCTTCCTTCCTTCGTTCTCTTCACAGTGCCGATGCCGATGTAGAAGGACGATTTGGATCAGCAGAAGTAGATGGCTGATCTAAAATATTGTCGTTCTCTGGTAGGTTGCTTTCGATTGTGAGATGGCTGGGATTTCCCGATTTATTATAGATGTGGGATCAGGTCTCTCAGTTATATTTGAAGGGAGATAATCTTCGTCAGTGAAGATGTTCGTATTGAATGGGTATATTCCAGTTTTTTTAAAACTCTTGCAGATATTGCTGATTGTAAATGACTCACTAAAAGCTGGATTCACGAACTCAGCAACTTCGTATATTGTTACGGTTTTCCCTGGATTACTTGTTAACCAATTATTCATAGCTTATTTATATCTAAAAATGAAAAAATAAACATTATTTATATAAAATAATGATAAAATTAATGATATTACATTGACTTGAACGGACCATTAACGGCTACATCAAGAGGCTGCATTCGGTGGCTGCAATGCGGAGGCAACGTTGAAATTATTATGTGGTTTTTTTTTGCAAAATCCACAACTTGCAGATTCACATGAGTTGCATGATTGTCCATAATAATTAATGCTGTTGGTTGAACGTGGTTCGAGAAATGTTTCAAAGATTCAACAAAAATTTCCTCAGTCATCCAACCAGATGGATTTGCCATACCTTTGGCACCAACCGGAGCTCCCTTGAGCATGTTATCTTTGAAGTGAACTTGTGGGAAAATGAATAGAGGCGGAATCGTCCCTCCTGAAGCGCTAATAAAAAAAAGAACTGTTGTCAGAGTTCCTCTTTCTGCCGAAGCGATTTGCCCTACTTGTTTCGTCCCTCGAACAGCTATTACCTTGGGCGGTTTCGTGACTGTCATGCACCCTGTTTCATCAAGATTCCATATCATGTTTGGTGCAAAATTGTGTTTCTGGTACAATTTTTCTAAATTTGAAAAGAAAGTTGTGGTATTTGTTTTATTGAAACTGGAAGTTCTGCTCAATGATGTGCTTTCGGGTTGACGCAGAGAGAGTTCTTTGTGGCGACTCATGAATCCATGAAGCCAATGAATGCCTGCTTTATTATTTTTATTCCATTCTTCTGGTATGTCTATTTTATTGGCAACAGCGAATTGGTAAGCCAAATTTCTGGTCTGCGTTGTTGTCAAACCATGACACATTTTGGAGGTTGTGCGAAGGTAAGAAACTAGTAACTTTTCATGATGCTCCGTGAATGTTTTCCTATTTCCAATATTCCTTATGTATCTGAAATTGCCATCTGGAGAATTCTTATGTTTTTTTACCAGATCGGCCAATAAAGATTTCGATATGCCTGTGTTCTTGGCAACACTTCTTATGGAAAGATTTTGATTTATTACAGCCCCCATTGCATCTTGAATCTCTTCATCAGACTTTCTAACTCGCTTAGTCATTATGGACAGCAACTTTCAAAAAGAAAAAATTTGACATTTCACATCTCCTTTGAATCGGACACATTGCAGCTCATGAACTGGACGTCCGTTTCCTGGGCGTCGGAATGTCCGATTCATGGAATACGTGGTTTTTGAAATAAATTCAAAATATAATTTCTACCAATCGTAATATCAAGGATTTAACATACCTGTCTGATAAGGGATAATCACCTGATGTTTTTATAAATAAATCGGCAACTAATCGTCACTAGAAACGTAGCTATTCACTTCGCAAATTCACGTGAATATTTACTCTAACGGCAACGGATTTTTCAATGCATGTCTCCGCAACAAGGATCGAGCCACAGATTCAACCATTTTCCAAGAGATGTCGATCTTCGATGAGAAAATGGGATTTACGTAAAAGATGCTGAATTACTAACGGGTGTAGTAGAAAACTGTAGCGTCCGATTCATGGGCTGTCCAGTTCAAAGGAACTCTCCCCTACTTTTTGAGTCAGGTTGCGATTAATGCAAGTGAAGGAGCGCAAACTCCTTTCATTGGCCCGAAATCTTTATGTGAAAAATTACCTACAAGGAAGAGTTACAGGATGAGGAAAAACCGAAGAATAATTACTTTGCAGGAATCTTTCGACTTTCGACACATCCTTACTGGATTATCGCCTAAGGAAGGTGAAACTGAAGAGTGCAGTTTCTGTTAGGAGGAGGATGAAACTCGATACCACCTGGTGACATAATGCCTCGCTATTGCAACACACAAAAATGGTTATGACAAGAAACTTCCAAGATCTAGAAGGTAACCTGCTTGATGGCCTCCCAAATATTGGAGTTCATTAGACCTCTGGAAGTGGATGGCAGATTATCAATAATGATCAACTCCATTGCAATCCCAAAAACCTCCAGCCTCCTTTAGCTTGCTGTAAGCATCGAAAAAATATGTGTTCGATGAAAAAACCAACGCCGACGTGTCAAATATTTAACAAGACAATAAATATTTTTTCATCTTGAAGCCTTCGAATCCAGAGCTGCTTTTGTAATTTTTCCGGTTCTACACAAGGCATATATATGGCAGTTCACTGCTGCAATTATGCAGCCAACAAAACGAATCAATCAATCCGACAAATCCAGCCTCCTCTTCAACCTAATATGACTCCTTCATTATTGCTGTCATATCAGTCGAACAGCGTGGATCGGCAGTTCTTTCTTCAATTCAATCGCGATTTTAATGATCCACCGACGTACTCTTGAATCCAGGGCTGATTGAAACTCAATCAGCAGTACCGGATAGATTTCTGTTCGGACAACAGTACAGGTAGCGGATTCACGTTTCATGTCGGTTTAAGAATAAATCTTCATATCTGTTACAACGTAATTCAGTTCCTCTAAACAGGAATTTTGGAGAACCCATACAGCTTAGACAATGTCTGGTAAAACGTTTCACTTCCATCCCCCACTTTGTGAACTTGAAATCTTGAGATTTATTACAAGAAGACCGTACGGTTGCACCTAGATGGATGAAATTCTCAGATTTATTACTAGAAGAGTTGCTCTTTTAGAATGTGTATGACATTTTTATCTAGGGTTACTTTTATTGAGAGATAAACTAGTCGAAAGCTGACCTTCAAAAAAACCTGAAAAAGCTGGGTTCATTCATTCATTCATTCATTGCTGCATCCCGTTACCGGGAATGAATCTACAAAAAGACATAAAAAAACATAGCAGACTTATAATTTCTTAGGGCTTATTGCGAATAAGTGCCCTTCTGTGACTGAAGAGACCCAACCGTGACCTACAGATCCTTCCACACTCCGGGCATGGATAGTCACCAACCAGATCTGGCCGTCGCTGTATTTTTCTAGAGTCTCCATTATAACTGTGCACTATAGACCTCCACTGTGACCTGTCTAACGCTATTTGTTCCCAGTTATGATTGGCATCAACTGATTTCAGGGATCGATGCAGTATATGCTTAAACTGCTTATACTGGCCTCCTGGTTTTCGGGCTCCCACTGTTAATTCGCCATACAGAGCTATTTTGGGGAGTCTTGTATCTTGCATCCTCAGAATGTGGCCGCTCCATCTGAGTCGGGTCCTCGTTACTTGAGTTGTACAACTCGCGCGTTGCAAGACTTCTGCATTCGAAACTTTGTGGAACCATCTGATGTGCATTATTTGTCTTAGATGACGTTGTTGCGTTTGTTCAAGCTGTTTAATGTGTAGCCTGTAGGGCGTCCAGCTTTCGCTTCCGTAAAGAAGCGTTGGGGGACCACTGCTTTGTAAACTTGTGTCTTGGTCTTCAGATTGAGGTCGTGATTTTGAAACACTCTGACCTTTAGCTTCCAGAATGCCCGTGATGCCGAATTGATACGGTTAGCCCTAGTATTTATGAAGCTTCCCAAGTATTTGAACTGCTCGACCTGTTCTAGAGCTGGGTTCAGTTAAAAATTCGTCAAGACCGAACGGTCGCACCTAGATGGATGAAATTCTCAGATTTATTACTAGAAGAGTTGCTCTTTCAGAATATGTATGACATTTCCATCTACGGTAACTTTTATTGAGGAGATAAACGACTCGAAATCTGACCTTCGAAAAATCCTGAAAAAGATGGGTTCAGTTGAAAATTCGTCCAGACCAAACGGTTGCGCCGAGATGGATGAAATTCTCAGATTTATTACTAGAAGAGTTACTCTTCTAGAATATGTATATTATGTTTCAGGCAGCAAATAGTACATTATCAGATTTACATTCAGAGAAGTCAGAAGCATAGTACGAAAATGGTCTTCTTCGTAAATTTTTGTTTAACGCTGGTGGTAACATTTCAGATCTGGTAATTGGGAGTACAAAATTGCTGAATATCAGAAAGCCAATTGACAAAATCATTTGGGTGGTAGAGATGACCTGTATAAGACGGCCAAAACTGTTACCATTATCAGTGCATAATGGGCGAGCAAAATAAACCTAAAATCTCGAGTACCCCATGAAGGATCTATTAGTGGAAATTTCGCAGCGTTTTTCCCTTGGGGCACGAAGACGTGAATTCGCGCACGGGCTAAACGCCTACCGTGCGTCGTCGTCCGGCCAAGGAGTCCTTTCAATACCTTGGACAATGGCCACGAATCAATTATGGTGGCAAATCCGAAACCCGCCATTGATTGGACGAGATATTAATTGCCAGAAGCTCGACGGGAGTTTGTACGAGAGAGCGAGGCATCGAGATGGATCGTTCCGAAACAATAAGAATAATAATCATTATTATTTGGCCCGGAATGAGAATAGCAGTCGTCGAAATCGAGGCAGATGAACCGATAATTTCTCGCGAATGTATCATTACGGCATTTCGGAGAGCGGGGCCGCTGTGGATCGGCCGGTAATTTCGCGCAAATCGCCAGGTCGATCATGAGAGAGGAATAATATCGACCGTTGCATCTCACAGAGATACGGTCGGATTCTGCTTGTTTCGGACACGTAGAGGAAATTCGTATACGATGATTTGCATGCATGCCCAGGTGTTGTGAAGGACTATCCCTTGATCAGATGCGGTCAGAGGATATATTGGAAAATTTTAGCAATTCAAAAATTTTTTTCCAACGAAGAATCATACTGAATTTTCTTCCTGAATGATCGTTGATTGCAAGAACGTAATATTTCATCGCTGAAATGTCACTGAACCTGTTGCTGCGAACTTGGGACAGTCCTGTTTGGGACAACTACCCCCCTTCCAGGTTTCTTTGTTTTTTACCATTTATAAATGAAGGGACAAACTTATAAGATTGTGAAGGGTCTTTTCGGCTAGTTTAACAATTAATTCCTGTTGATTTTGCCGTGACCAGAGCTTTTGAATTGACAGGAAAAATTAACGAATTCAGGAGAGTAAAAACGCGTTTTTTTTATGGCCCTTTACTTTCTAGTGTCCTGTACCTACATGTGTTTCATTTTGTGCAGGTGTAATTTTTTTTTCTGGATACGTGGGATATTGGGATATTAAATATGACATGAAACAAGGTTGTTTACAAATCAAACGGCAACACGGATCTAATTCATTTATTTTGTTGTTTCATAGGGTGACTTGGGACAATACCGAATAGATACAAGCGGCGTATTGGCAGCAGGAAATATGCCGATATTTCGCAGGATATTATTATTTACGTTATTTCCACAAAGAAATCACCAAAGAATGAAAGGAATCAAAGTTCCCTTGTTTTGTTAAGTTTTTTTACATTTGAGTTGCAATATATTTACTTTCGCTGTAATAGGGGTTCATCATGTATTTTCCTTACCGATTTTCAACTATATAATCACAAATTCTAATTTTTCGAAACTATACACCGTCCCAAGTCACCTATTTCATTTGAGAGTTGAGAAATCAATAGATTTTAACCTGTGTCCCAAGCCTCCCAAATCGGTGGATGACTTGGGACAAGTATATTTAAATTTTTTCAAAATTTACATCCGAATTCTGAAGCATGGTATACACGGTGTTCCTAAATTGAACGTACAAACGAAAAGGAAAGATTCCTTAAGTGAGTTTAAGAAAAAAAAGTCCCATAAACATGGGGTCGCAAACGTTTCGTTTTCGAGATAGAGTGTTGAAGTTTGAATTTTTTTCAAGTTTTTTTCTCATAGTATCTACACTTCACAAGATATTCAACTGAAATTTGGCAAAGATATTACATTTTAGAGTTCTCACCACGTGACATGGCAATTTCGATAGAAGATCTACAGGGTGATATTTTTTCTGGAACACTACCACCTGTTCTTCTGCAGAACTTTTTTTTGGTGAGCAACTGTTAATTTGAAAAAATGTAAAAAGAAGCTTTGTTCTTATACTAAACTTTTCGGTCTCTTCTAGTTTTGTCGTATCTACCAACGATTTCGAGAAAAAAAAATTTTGAACGATTCTCTCGAAATCCTCGTGAAAATCCAAATTATGATGGGAAGGCCACTTTGTAAGCTGTTGTGAATGAATTCAGTGTCAGTTTTTATGGAAATTTTCCTGATCTGTAGCGATGATTCATAAAGATTCGATAAACTCGTATAATCAACACAAAAATGTATTACAACAAGAAACGTAAAACTAAAAAAAAAATCATAACAAGAAAACAGGTGGCAGTGTTCCAGAAAAAATATCACCCTGTAGATCTTCTATCGAAATTGCCATGTCACGTGGTGAGAACTCTAAAATGTAATATCTATGCCAAATTTCAGTTGAATATCTTGTGAAGTGTAGATACTATGAGAAAAAAACTTGAAAAAAATTCAAACTTCAACACTCTGTATCTCGACCCCATGTTTATGGGACTTTTTTTTCTTAAACTCACTTAAGGAATCTCCCCTTTTCGTTTGTACGTTCAATTTAGGAACACCCTGTATATCCTTATTAAAAGTCTGAGTCATTAAGCATATTCGAACCTCTTTTTCAGATAAAAATAGGTCACCGTTTTGAAAATATGACAAGTTGAATTCAACAATCGTCCCAAGTCATCCGAATCTACATTAATCAAAGTACAAAGACACGATACAAATGGATCTATAATTTGTAAAAATATATTCAACCTTTTTAGAAGAATCATCAAAATTTTGGGCGGATTCTGATCGAAATCTTAGGAGGATATAAATTAATTCTATGGTATTGGCACTACAAGGCCTCAAGAACATACAGGGTGAGTTTTGGCTCGTACAAATATTTTAACAGTACATTCTTTACCATTCCTTCCGAATCGGCTCGATACAGGCTGGGGACAAATCATAAAAAAAATGTTATTTTTAGTTCTACCTCACAAACGGTGTTATCGAAATGATTGGAATTCGGAATGTAGTTTTTCATTTATTTAATCAATCTTTTTCGAACACAAGATATCACCCACGTCTTCTAGTTTTCTCGTTATGGCCATTACGTACCATGAAAATACTAAAAATTCAAAGAACCCAACTCTTGATACTAAGTTAGATGCTGTCCATTGAATATTTGAATGTTTTGTAAAACAAAAGTGTTATTCATATTGTCTCGTATAATGCGCCGTTTTTGAGTAATTCGATGTTCAAAAATTGAAAATTATCTGTGAAATTTGAAAAATTGGGTACTTTGACTGAATACAACTCTGTTTGAAAGATCCATAGATGTATAGTGTCACAAATTAGCTAGTTGTTCTGAAGGTAATCTTGTTTTTCCAGGGGCGGCACAGCTCATCATGAAAACTTAAAATTGCTAAATTTTTTTTATCAGTGCCGAATCGGAAAAAATGGTATAAAAAAAGTGTTTCTTCTGACATCAAGAATCTGCTGTTAAAATATGTGAACGAGTCAAAGACTCACACACAGGCGCACAAGCACCACGATTCTCATAACACACCAAAGTACTCACCCTCATCACTTACTAACAAATTTAAGTATTCAAATAATAACACAATAACAATACACACCACATAATACAACAATACACCCACAGGAATACAATACAGCAAAGTAAAGATACAATTAAATTATGTACCTTCGGAGATAAATCGAAATGCCAAGGACGAAAAAAACCACATCGAATACCGCCCCAAGACAGCTCGTCATAACGAAACTGAACCATTGGCGAATGATAATAATTTCACTCTTATAAATTCATTTTCGTCCCATTATGTTGGGTGCCCAACAAAAGGATCTGGATGACAGGAAAGCGTCTCGGGGAAAATTTATAATAAGGTATCCACCTAACGATCTTGTTAGTGTCCAAACATGGGGCACCAAGATTTAGGTACAGCTTAATAGAGTCCACAGTATGACCGGGGAGTTCGGGAGATGGTCGATATTTCGAGTGCTCTTCATACCTTTTTCGAGGAAAAATTTGTTCCATTGTTCCATTCAAAAAGGTGATTTAGGGGCACGTATGAGAAGTTCCTCGCACTTTACACCCCAAAAATCAGACTCTTTTTGTAGAAAATAATATCGATAACGCAGAATGATTAAACCCAAAGTGGAATCTGACCAATGGTAAAATGACAAGTCACCTCGTATTTGATAGTATAAGGAATAAGGAAAAAAGTTTCTTGCGAAAAAAATTTTAGTTGTGGCTTTTTCCAATCCTTATTGCGATTATAGGGGAACAACACCAAATATTTTCATTTCCTTCTCGGTCCCATAGAATGACTGCTAAATTTCATTTCTGTCAATTTTCTGGCTTCTAAGAAGAAAAATTGATTTTCAAGTGTCTGTACCCAAGCAGGGAATTTAAAAAAAAAGTAGAAGACCAAACTATTTTTTGAAAAGGAATCACTCCTCAATTTCTTCACAACCATTCATTCATTTTTGAGCCCCATCTATCTGATCTATCCCTGGCTCTCCCATACTGTGCCACATCTAAGGTAAAAGATTTAGGCGAAGGAAAACAACAAGAGACTTGTCAATTTTCAAGCACCTTTTTACAAAGATCAAAAAAGCACCTAAAAGCATTTTTTGTTCCTTAATTCTGACAGGCTCAATCGAAATTTGAGTACTGAATACTGTGCCACATATCCAAAATTGTAGAAGTGCTGAAAAAGAAGCTGAACAAAATGGAAACAGAGCATGTGTTATTTTGGAATAATCTCACTAGGCACTAGAAATTTTTCATCACATACAAAGTATAAAGAATTTTTTTTCGTCAATCTATTATCTATCGCTTGCCAATTTGAAAAATAAACACCCTACATAAGCATCTTCTATCGAATTGGTTGAAGCAAAAAATTAAAGGCCAATTTTCGAATGAACTTTCCGAATGTGCTTAGGAAAAAGTCCAACGACTGTGACATAGAATTCGCGTCGTCTCCCGGGCCGTAACGAGGCATTTAATCGGGAAGGCATCGCGCTCTCGCCCGCGCCATATCGGCCGGGCATCGCGCCAAAAAAGCAGAGGTCGCAGTCTCGCAAGGGAAAATAAAGAAAAAAACGAAATCGTGAGACGGCTTCGGTTATCGAGTCAATTATCGTTTTCGATCTTATACCGGGCCTCTCTGTACAACAGCGCACATTTCAACGGCGGAAAAAAAAAACCGATAGGGGCTCGACGAAAAAATTGGGACAGAAATCGGGAGATACGGGCGTTTCAGAGGCCGCTCCGCGAATTGACCGTTTCCTTTCTGATCTGAGGATTGAGGCGTGCAGAAATGTAAAAATCCGACGAACAGAATGCGTTAACATTTTTTTTTATGTTTATATTTTGAGAGAAGAGGGCTCAGTCAGCCTTTTCTTGAAAACTACTGGAGGTAACTAGATGAAATTCAATACAAAAATCAAGTACCAGCAATCGACAATTATCGACTTGTTTCTATGGTTCAAAATTATAAAATGAAACATTTCGCCATTTTTTTATGAGAATCTCAATAATTCAAAAAAAGTTGAGTTTTTGCCCAAGATATGGCATACTGTTGAAATGGCCATCGCAGTCAATCACCCTGTATGTTTCAAATAGAGAACACACCAAAATATCGAGGACAAGGCAGGGAGTACTATGATAAAATTCATATTCGTGATAAATTTCATTCCAAACAATGAAGAAGAAAGAATGAACCTATCCGATGTTCTAAATAATATTTTTTTTTGGTCCAACCGTAATATTTTCATTATTTTTTGAAACAAGATTCATTCCCTTCGGTTGACTTTGGATGTACGTCGAAAGTCAATTTAATTCTGTGCTATATTTTACCCGAGGGTCGTATTTTAATTTGGAATCGAAAATGAACACAATCACAGACACCCTGTAAAAAAATTCGCAAAGACTTACCAATAATATTGTCCAGTTATAATCACAAAAACCTCACTGTCCGAGATTTGAAAGGAAATTTTCAAGTAGTCCGGGATAATTGTTCCCGAAAAAACACAAGTATTCAATGGTGTTTAGATATGCGAGATGGGAAAAAAAATCACGTAAAAATTATGCCGAACACGACAAGCTGAACATTCAAGAGAAATCAGTTTTGAAATTGTCTTGATACCGCTCATTTTTGCGAAAATTTCGACTGATATCTTACTGCGAATAATAATGATGAGCGATTGACATTTTAATTTAAGGAATGAACAGAACATAGATCGAATGAAGTGCAAATTTGATCGCATTCATCGAGATGACACAAGAATCAAATCCAGCCATAATTATGGAATAAAATATATGAAATAATCCGCTTTTCAATATTTTAAGCTTATAAACTCTAAAATTTTCCCATGTTCACATTCTGACGAAGCGAAGATCCCAAACCAAAAATAAAAAAAGTAAGAGAACACTGACGCGAATCACACAATTTTGCGAGACTGTCAGAATTCGTAGCCAGAGCGGTCAACCATCCACGTACTGAGCACGGCCAACGACGCTTGACACTCGAAAAAATTTACCAGTACATATTTTCATAAATAAAGACCCGATTAAATGAAAAACTATACTTACCAAAAAAAGCCTTTTTTCGTGTCGAATTTTAGCGAATAGCTCTTGAGCTGTAGAATTTTATTTGAGAATTTTTTCGAGGATTTACAAAACGGGTCATGTGACGAAATCTTCAGAAGCCGTCAAACTAACTTCAAAATACAATATGTTGGAAAATCTGAGAGGTTTTTTTTTGGACTAACGATGAAAGGAATGATTTCAAAAAAATTAACGAAATGTTCGAAATTTCACGAGTAATCAGAAGAAACCACAGAATTGACGGAGATCGGCTAACTTCACATTATACAACTTAACCCCCCAGTAAAAACTACTGCTCACCTGTTAAATGATTCCCGGTAAATTCAAAGTCGTCATCCTGATCCCAGTGCTTCAGCGACAAGTTGGATAGGGGGGTTGCATTCGCGAATTCCAAATTGGCGAAATGCCAGTCCAAAATCTGGCGATCCTTCGATGAAAGATACACGTCACTGAAATCATATGAAAATAAATAATTCAGATGTAAAACTTGAAAATTAAATTCCATGTTTTTTTTTTTGTTTAAAAGATTCACCTTGGTGGAGACGCTTCCAACTCCTTCAACTTCTGTTCTATTTCCTTAGCTTGCTCCTGAAGTTGGTCCCACTGCTTGACATAATCATTCAAGTCTTTCATTGCACTCCGATAGGCAAACTCTAACTCTATATTTTTTCTATCCATCGCAGCGTACTCCTTTACTTTAGCATTGGCTTCCTTGATTTGAGATTTAACATCCACCAAAGATTTCTGATTCAAGGTTAGCTTTTCCTACAAGAATTTTGTTAGACTTGTTTTTCGAACATTTCTAAAAATCAAAAAGATAAAATTCAGGATTTACTTGGAGTGCAATCATGGCTTTCAGATGTTGTATCTGTTTTTCCTTCACATGTTTTTCTTGCAGCTTAATCACCCATTCCAAGGCTTGTCCCAAACTCACAGGTTTATTCCCAGCATAATTGAAATCTAACTGGTGGGATAAGTAAGATGTAGCCTCTAAAAGACGATTGAATTCTCTCTCGACCATTTCATCCTTATCTTTATCAACTGTTACTCCGGTAGATTGATATAGCGGGCATTTCTGTCGAATTCGATGCAGCTCCATATCAATCTGTTTGCTCAATGTGGTAACTGGGTTTCCCCCAAGACCTGTTACCACCATCGCTCCAAGATCGGCTATATAATTTCCTGTAGCAATTCAAACACATAAGATTCAGATGACATGATTCTTTTCTGATTTTACCTTTTCTAAATGTTGCAATTCTTCCACCAACTCTGTCTCTGGCCTCCAAAACAATTACTTCCAGACCAAACTGTTGCATTTGCTGGGCAGCAGCTAATCCAGCTATACCAGCTCCAATCACAATTACCTAATAGGATTTTAAAATTCAATAACCAAATCACAATATTATAAAAACCGTTCTCACCTTCCCATACTTCTTCTGTTCTATCGGTTTTATTCTCTTGAATATTCCAAAATTAATAAACCCGTTTCTTTCCAAAAACGCATGTATTCTCTTCACCAGAACCAAGTCACTATCATATGGAGGCTCAAGTTTCTCTATAGCGTACTCTAATATTAGTTGCTGCTTGGGATTTTCTAGCCACATTTGTAAAATTCTGTTTCGAATATTGAGATAAACTTTAACTGTTTGTAAGGCTGCTTGTGCTATGTCCGGGAAGCATGCTGCTTCGGTAGAAGTCAGTTTGTCGAATGGCATACGGCTCTGAAATGCTGCTCCTTCAAGGCCTTAAAGAGAGTATCCATTCAGATTGGTTCATTTTCTACTTGGTAGAAATATTTTATACTTTACCTGAAAATAGATCTCTGATGACAGGATCATCAGGTTCTGACTCTAGATCTGGGTCCTTCTTTTTTTCATCGTCTTTCTTAACATCCTCTTTTTTTAAATCTTTTTTAGACCCTTTGGAAGTATTAGCATTCGAAGGTACCTTCTTGTCTGGGGTAGTATTTTTCTTATCAGACGGATTATCCCCTGTAATGTTTTCTTCGGATATTGTAGATTTATCATCACTTTCTTTCAAGTCAATCTGCAAAGTACAAAAGATTAATACCAGGTTCAATGAATATATAATCTAAACCAGCCTTTTGCTTCTTTCTTCGGCTCATTTTGGGCAATCAGATTAAATCGTCAGAAAAAAGTTTCAAAATATGTCCTATGTTTTTTAAATCTTATACGATTTGGTCAGAGAAATTTTTAGGTTATAATAAACAAAACATAAAATATGTTGATTTTTGTTACAGATTTCTGTTTTCCATATCATATCCACCCGCTTGTTAAAAAAGTTTTCTTCTTCCGATTTACAGGGTTCTTTGTGCGGAAGGAAGAATCCTGTAAATTACAGATTTCTTCTTCAAATGAAGAAAACTGTATTAGGGGAATCAGATTACAGATTCCTTTTTATAAGTAAAAGTTCATGAAAAGAATCCTGTAAATAATGGAATAAATAGATCAAATCGATACTAGATGGCAGCGTATACGATAGGTCGAAGGAAATGCGTAAGGTCATCCCACCTTTTCTATTTCACAATTAAATCAGGATAAATAGAGTTGGAAATATTTCCCATGTTGCCGAAGCGACCGAGACCTACGGAGATAATAACAGAATCAAGTCCAGTTCAGTGATAACTTTGAGTTGAATGGGGGGATGTTGCTATATTGTGACGAATTCTTTGTTGATTAAACAAAGAAAAGAACTGAATACCCAAAATGAGTAGTCATTTCCTAGAAGTTCGTCCGGGAATGTGTTTTCTTTTTGTTTTTCATGAAAATCCTGTACGTGGGGCCCCAAAATGACCTAGTGCTATTCCGCGCAAAACATATTTTTTTTATTTTTTGAGTGATTGAGGTAAGAATTGAAATTTGTTGTGAATTCGTTTTTCATTTAAAATTGGGATGCTTCAATGTCTTTCATTTTCGAAAAAGCTATACGGGTCCGTGAATTTGAAAGCAGAAAAAGAATTAAGAACCAAAAATAAAAAGCTCAAGTTTCCAAAATTACCAATTCATTTTCACAAAAAATCTTCTTCGAATTTACTTTCATAATATGTATACTCAGATAGTTGGAAACTTCTTCACTTGAGCATATAGACTTTTTTGTTTCATATCAATGTATTTTTCACGCTAACATCCATCGCAAAATGGTGTGAAAAGTTATAAGTTATAAGTGACTTGAAATTATGTAGGAATTGATTCAATGGAAATAAAGTTTTTATAAGACACCGAAGCATATATGCTGTAGGTATATCAAAAATTTGAATGTGTCTTTGGTCTATATATACCTTCTCAAATTCACGAAATATATTATAATTTTCAAGAACTACCGGTCACATATTTCTGATAAATTTACATGATTTCAGCCAATCACCTACAAAGTATATTTTCATGTTCAAAGCACAGCGGTATCCTAAAATTGAATAATTGGTGTCTCAGGATGTTGATTATTTTTCTAGATGATGATTTTTCATTATTCGGTAGGGTTGGATACTTGTATTCATTTTTGAAAGAAGGAGTCTATTATTTTCAAGATTCAAGAGGAACACCTATTCGAATTCAATTCCTGGTTTTCATCATTTTTTGTTTTTCCAAATTCAAAATGAGTTTTTGTAATCCTTATCGCAATTTGTGAATTATTCTCCACCTAATTTCTTTAATTTTTTTTTACTTCGTGTAGCATCTCATTATGGAGCGGATAGGGAAGACAACCAAACTGGTTCGGGAAAAATGGAAAACGCAATTCAATCCTCCAGATGATTTGGAAAATGAAAAACAGTACAAAGAACGATGGCGGTCGATATACATCATCTACTTTACGATGTTCTCCATGTCACTAGGGTTCAGCATTATAGTTACAGGAGTATGGCCTTACCTCGACAGAGTGAGTTAAAATTCAACATCGATAATATAGACACTTAAATTGGAAAACACTGTCAACATTCGAGTAATCGATTGAATAAATACCTAACATTGTTTTTGCCTCAATACCCACCACCTCTATTTTTTTTGTCATCGATACGAGAATTTTTTATTAGTTTTTCGAAGGGTTTTATACCTAAAGCTTGTTGTTGTATTGTTTTCGAATAAAAATTTGTATTGAATAGTGAATACACATAAATAATAAATCTTCCAAAGGATCTCATCAAATAGTAGCGATAAGGATATGTTCAAATCAGCGTGTTTAATCGCGAATATACTTGAGAAAAGTGCAATAACCTTTCAATTTTCACCCCCTTTTCCTTGGTCATTAATAATTTTTAATTATTACTCGTACAATCAAGGGTATATTTTTATAACACGGTTCTGAGCCATCACACTCATTTTCGCTGATATTATCATCCGATGCATATTTATTAGAAAAGTATAAGGCTCTTTTTATGCATGATATTCTTCTCGACCTTCTGATATGGATTCATTCATTGACCTGCTAGCACCATTTAAACGTTCGGTAACATAAAAGTACGATTTCCGGTTGCTGCAACTGTATCAATTACTTTCTTTGATTAGTTGATTCGTACTTTTCCTTTCTTGCTTTCAGAACATGAAATCATGTCCTGTTCCACGAAATTATACCAGCAGTTTATAAAAAGGAATGATATTTTATCGATAATCCCTATTGAAATGAATCCGAAAGCCAAAATCTACGAAGTCCACGAGTGACAAAGTCCTTTTCCTCCTTAAGGAGGAAAAATCATTTGCCTATGCTTGTTTTGAATCTTTCAAATTTCATCGGGAAAATAGCTCACTTTCGAAGAAATTTTCATTGGAAATAGCAATTGCTGTTTTCCATAGCAAAAAACTATTTGTCAAATAAGTTATGTTGATAAATGAGAAACAGAGAGAAAAGCACTAAATTCTGATATTACCACTATCACTATCTACGAATTCACGTCCATCATCAATATATTATTGGAAACTAGTAAAACCACAATAACAAATCATTTATTATCGATTATAAAATATATGGACGCGGTTTCCTATCTATGAAATGAAAATGGAATTTTACATTCAATAAGGTATTAAATTAACATATCGATTTCACTCTTCTGAGTGAACATTATATCTTTTGAGATGGTAGGCAGAGTGCAACGAAAATAATACATAGTTAAATTCAGTGGTACACTCTAATGTATTATCCCACCCCTAAATAGGGGTCATTCTACCCTTACTAAGTCACTCAAAGTAACTCATGTACGAGTTGCTTTCAAAATTAACCGGCTGGTAATATGTAGAAGTAATAATCATTACGGTTCTTGATAGCATATTATCACGTTTCGATACCAAGCAATCATTTTAAAATTCTCGAGCACGTACTTGAAACGGAGAGTTAACGATAATGAGTAAGTAGCAGCTACTCACTCATATCTGGTCAGAAAGTTATGAATACAATGAAAACACTTTCGACATATTTTACAAAACCATCAACACATTTGAGTATGAATAAAGGTGATAAATAATCATCATGGTTCAATAACATTCGAACGTTGTCCTTTGATACGTGTTGTACGAGGGCAAAACGAAAAGTACCTAGGTATATAAAAATTCAGACGAAAGGGAAATCCAACGTGGAATATTCGTATTCCAAAATTGATTTCAATTAAAATTTTGTTTACTGCCAACTTACGAATAAGGTGTAAAGATGTATAGAAAATAAACACTTAGTTTTGATTTTCAGAGAATGAAATCACTAAATCGTTTTTCAATCTTGAACTGAAATTCAAATTCATGAAAAAAAAGAAATGGGATATCAATAAATGCTCGGAACATAATTATTATTATCTATTGAAAAAAATTGATATGGATCCATAAACCAAGCGCTGATTCCTCGATTAAGCTGTATCAGGTATCAGAAGAAATAATTGCACAAACTTTTTTCTGCAATAGAATTTAGGAAATGTATCACTGTTTATTTTTTACGATAGCATATATTTCCTTTTCAAGGTTATTTTACCTTTTTCCTAGCTTGGTTTTTAAAATGAAGAATTTATAAATAAAATGTGGAATATATTTCTTGCAGTTAGATCCACTAGCTGGAAAGGAATTCATGGGGTATATCGTAGCAGCAAACCCTCTGGCGCAAATGCTGTTTTCACCTTTAGTTGGATGGTGGAGTAACAAACTGGGATACATAAGGGTACCAGTGGTGATATCTCTTATCATATTTGGAGTTTCGAGTGCTATGTACTCATCCATAGAAATGTTAGATGATAATAGGAAATACTTCATGCTGGCTTCTAGATTTCTGGTGGGCGTGAGCTCAGGTGAGTTGACAAAAACTCCGAAAACAACTAGAAAATTTTGCCCATTCACGAACTAAACCCTTAACCTATCCAGAAAAGTTCAAGGCCCTGAATCTCAAACGTACTGAACCATTGTGAACAATTGACGGTGCAGTCATCTGTTTCATTTTCCCGCAGCCAGGTCACCGTCCAATGATTTTTAAGTGGATCAATCCTGAGATTTATGTGATTTCACGCAAAAAAAACATTCGTATTACATCTATTCGAATATCGTGAAATTCACTTGATGTGATTCATTCATTTCAGCGAACATTGCAATCTGTCGCTCCTACCTCGCTGCTGCCACAAGATACTCCGAAAGAACAGGAGCTGTTAGCATGATATCCCTGGCCCAAGTCATTGGTTTCATAATGGGACCAGCAATTCAAGCAGGCGTCGTACCACTGGGTAACGAAGGATTCTTCCTGGTGCAGAACAAGCTGAAACTCGACATGTATACGGCGTGTGGATGGATAAGCGTGCTCATCGCCGTCGCCAACATATTCATGTTCCTCCCGAACGTCTTCGTCGAGCACAAGATAGCCGGACGGGAAGCCATGTTGAAGCAGAAGAAGGACAATGTCAAAGACACCTACAAAATGCACAGACCGAGCTACTTCGCCACTTGGACCCTGATAGTTTCGTTTTTCGTCATCGTTTTCAACTTCATGCTTCTGGAAACGTTGGCGACCCCACTGACGATGGACCAGTTCGCTTGGTCCAAATCGGAATCCTTGAAGTATACGGGTATTCTAATTTCTGTGGGTGCGGTCATTTCGATCATAACTTCACTGGCGATACCGCATCTGAGTAAGCATTTTTCCGAGGTGAAGATCATGGTTTGGGGAGGTTTCTTCTTCATGGTTTTGGGCAGAGCCATCTACATACCCTTCAATAACGATCCACCCTTAGTCTACGACCATGATCTCAAGTTGAAGTTAACCTTCTTCTGTGATAGGACGATAAAAAATTCTTCGTTCGACGTAGCCAATTTCAACAGGAGTGAATTGGGAGCTTTCAGTTTCAACTTGACAGGTCTTGAATCATTGGGCAACAACGATACTGTAGAACTGATCAAAACAGCCACGTTAAACTGCGGAGATGACCTGTTAGGATGCCCTTCAACCCAAGAATGGTGCAATGAAATCCCTGCTTTGACTATCACTAACTTTGTGATTGGTCTACTTCTGACCACCTTTGGTTACCCTATGGGGATTACTCTCATTCAGACTTTGGTATCGAAGCATCTTGGAACTAGACCACAGGTAAGAATACATAATATTCCATAGACGTCAATATCATCTTCGTCAGATTTCTGTATATGTTACGTCAACAATTAATATTTTCCTTTTGCTACAGGGTGTTTGGATGGGTTTGCTCACAGGTGCCGGGTGCCTATCGAGAGTCTTAGGACCAGTTTGCGTCACACACATCTACGAAGAACTCGGTACAATTTGGACGTTCGGTATAACGACGGCAATGATGATCGCCACCTTACTTTGGTTGATTTATTTCGAGGATAGAATAACACCGAAGGAAATCGTCGCTATGGACGAAGAGGAAGGTGAAGAATTGAAGAATATGTGTTCTAACAAAGAGAAGGACCAGGAAAACCATATGTGATATTGAATATATTAAAAATTAAAACGCATCGCTCAGGACTGATGAAAAAACTGCATTGCACCTTGGAAAAATCGTCGTTGGTTCTTTGTATTGAGTTTAAGTACCCGCCAAAAATGATTGATATCAGAGCCACGTCCCCTAAAACAAAAATTTAATCAATTTGAAAACTGAAATTCAACATCAGCCAAACCAGCTTAAAATGATGAATTTTCGAGGATTTCATGTCAAATTGAATGAAATTTGCCATACTTTTACAATGGAGAACTGACTTCTGTGCTGATATTGAAGGAAATTCGAGAAAGTGCAATTAGATAAGGGCTTCCTCCTATTTATATCCAAAAATATATATTTACTCCCGTTTATACAGGGTGGTCCACGGGAACCTGACGGTTTTTAAATGAGTAGTACACATTTGTTTTTCAGCATATAACATTTATTTTTTCATGTACTTACAGCCAGTACTATGCCATTTAAGAAATCAAACCTTAAAAATAACATCTGTCAAGTGGTGACCATCTTGCTCGAAACATGTTGCAAGTCTGTTCAAAAACCCTTGGTGAACGCGCTCCAATAAGAAATCATTGCGTTGTGGAAAGTCAGTTGGTTTCAGCTGCTGGACAATTGCCAATTTGTATGGGTGGAATCTGAGGTCATGTTTGACAATACGGCGAACTGTGGAACGACTTAGTCTTAATGCTTGCGCTTGTTTTCGCACTGAGCGGCATGGACTTGTTCGCAACGCGTGCCTCACCCTCTCCACACTTTCGGGGGTCCGTGCCGTGCGAGTAGGTCCTGGTGGCTTCTTTTTCATCACATTTCCAGTTGTTCGAAGATCGTTGACCCACTTCAGAATCGTGTTACGACTTGGGACAGCTCCATGACGGCCAATATTAAATTCACGCCGAAACAGTCTCTGCGTAGCCACCACTGATTCACCATTTTTGATAAAAGCTTCAAACGCGAACATGCGATGCCTCACACCCCACGCAGTCATGATGTACACTAAATGGCACATTCCAAAGGTTCAAATGGGACCTCCACAACGCAATGATTTCTTATTGGAGCGCGTTCACCAAGGGTTTTTGAACAGACTTGCAACATGTTTCGAGCAAGATGGTCACCACTTGACAGATGTTATTTTTAAGGTTTGATTTCTTAAATGGCATAGTACTGGCTGTAAGTACATGAAAAAATAAATGTTATATGCTGAAAAACAAATGTGTAATACTCATTCAAAAACCGTCAGGTTCCCGTGGACCACCCTGTATTATATAAATATATAATTTTTATGACCTCTAATAAGAGTCTCAAAAGAGAGTGCCAAAAATTGCTTTACCTACTAAGCAATTGCCCTCTAAATTTTTCTACTATTTTTTTTTAAATTAGCGTATTTATATTTGCAGTAATGAAATAAGCTTGAATTAAATCTTCTTTAAATTGGGCATACCCATAGGATATGTATTCGGAACTGTACTTTTTAGCAAGATGTGTAACTCGACCAAAAATCTAACAATTTAAACATTTCATCGAAACTCTGAAAAATACATTGAAATAAAAAATGTAATTTCATCCACTAACCTGATGCAACCTCCGATGCAAAAATATCCGCAACCAATATTTCGATGAAAATGGAAAACATTTAGTTTTATACTGACCTAATTCACTTATTGGACCTTAAACTGACATGGATAATTTTTCGGATCATAAAATTAAATTTGTTGAATTCGGACAAAAGAATGGTGATAGACGGGAGAATATTGCAAGTTCTCCAAGAAAACTCTGTGACAGGAGTCAGACCACAAGAATATTTATGACCATTGTCCAGTTCATCTCTGTGATGAATGGAATATTTTCAATCAAAATCTCTTTAACTTTTTAACGAACGAACGAATTGAAAAGCATATATTTCATAATTTCATTCAGCTTTGGGTTATCTAGATAACCCAAAGTTTTCGACTGCCGCCGTAGCAATTATTTACAAAATGCACGAAAAAGTCTACTACCCAACATTAATGATCGAATCACGATATGATTGTCCAACTCATGTCTGTGTTGATATGATTTTTGGTACCTATAGACTCTCTATTGAACGAGATCCACATCTTGTTTAAAATACACACTTTCATACTCTGAAAAAAGCCTGATGCACATACTTCATTCATTCCCTTCTTCAAATCAAATGAATTCATTATCATATAAGTTTTTTTTTACTATCAAGTTTTTGCTGAATACTTATCGTGTATCATTTATGACATTTATTCGGAAATACTACTGGAAAAAGTCTGATTTATCAAGGAATCATCGAGTTCCATTCACAACAAGCAACAATAAACTCTTTTGTAATTTGTAACAATTTTATGTCTTGGACTGAGTGATATTATGTAATAGTAACGTATCTGTGATGAAATAATTGTCTTCAAAACCCAACTGAAATGTTTTTATATATATTTTGCTGTTATACGATTATTATCACATGTCAAATCACTTCTTCGAAATCCCCATAGCGTCACTAGTTGAGTTCGAAAATAATTCGGTGACTATAAGTTCACAAATGATATATATTTTAGTAGTAATGTAATAATTGTTCTGATGTATGGAAACTATATTTTGTGATAAGAGTTTAATTAATTCAATGTATGTATGTATTGAATAAAGATGGATACGAACTGATTACCTGATCCAAACTGAAGTTAAGTTTAAATTTCCCAACTTGATCATAACTAATACGTAACTGAATCGTAAAACATGTTCGAAACATATATTGAAACAGGTGGCTGATTTCATACTCAATGAATCCATAACTCAAACTATATAAACTAATAAACCATCAACTTACCATAAACCACAACTAACCATTGGTAACTTTTCCATTTGGAAAAAATCTCTACAGGAAAGGAAAATAAAACCAACACTTGTCTGCATTTCTTGATTATACATGTGTCATTTTCAATTTTTCTGTGATCTCAGATTGAAATCTCGATTCACCATAAAAATGACAAGACTTTTTGTGTTTTCCTAAATTTTCGATATTTTTCCAAATTTTATCTTCGCCATTGTTTCATAAAGCCTCTACCCTCTTCAACGTAGAATATACTTATTTCATAATCAAAAATATTACTTAATTTTTTCCGCCTCCTGGATCGTATCTGGCAGTTTAATCCCGTTAGTTTCGGGCAGGAAAAGCGATAAGAGTCCAGCCAATCCTGACATTATTGCGAACAAAATCATGGGAAGGGGTCCCCAAAATTGGCCCTGAAATATAGATCGTTCAGAAGAAAACTCGGGTATCGAACGGGAATTTGCTGATTATTTCAAGACAAATGCTCACCAATAAGGGAATCTGGGGACTAGTCATCGAACCAAATCTGCCCACTGTAGAACATAATCCCATCACAGAATGCCTGAAAGGTGTTGGGAAAGATTCGCTGGTTATGACGTAGATAATATAGAAGGCTGCCGTCGCCCCAAACTTTCCCAAACAATAAATGAATAGGTATATTCCTGAGGAAGCTGGAAAACAATAAATCTCCTCTCAATTTGGTTTGAGAATTGAATACCTTACTCAAAACACAAAATAAGTCATTAATCATTTTAAGTCATGTTTCGAGATTCTATGATCCCTGAAGAAAAATTCATGATGATGATAAATTCTGCTGAAATGGAGTTTTCGTCACAAGATATTGCTATTTTCTCTTCAGAAGAACCCAATTTCCTTTTGAATTATGAGTTCTATACAGTGTGTTTCAAAATTCGATACAATCATTTTGGGGGTATTTCCCCTTGCGACACATCAATAAAGTACTCACTTTGTGGGGTGAATATGAAGGAAACGCAGGCAGCAAACGTGATAAAATAGGAGGCGCAAATGGAGGTCCGTCGTCCCAACGTGTTCACCAAAAAATTGCAACTCCAATATGCGGGCAGCTCTGTCAACGATATCAGTATGAAGTCTAAGTACTTATTGCCGTAAAGACTGACTGAATTAAGGGTGATGCCGTAAAATAAAAATGCGCACGTGATCCATCCGAAACAGCAATTTACGAATCTCCAGAACAGACGCGAAGACTTCATGATATCGGAAAAATGGACGGAAGTTGGGACGATGGAAGTGGCTCGCTCCAGCTTATTTAGCGTGTCTTCGGGTAGATGCCTGGCGTTGAGCAATGCCATTGAGCGAAGCGCCTTCTTCGATTGCTCTATTTTTCCCTTGCTCAGCATCCATCTGAGGGACTCTGGGAGAATCCAGTAGAGGAGGATGAGAAAAGAGCATGGTCCATAAGATAGATAAATCATTGTTCTAGAATAAGAGATACCTATAAGAGTTAGCAAGATAGAGTATGTTAATATGGGTTAACGATGGAATCATGATATGTTGAGTGGCTTTGCCCACGGTATTCTTCAAATTCACTTGAATTCCAAAGAATTTCACTTCCAACTACTGTCATGTCATATATTTGTTCCATTTGTTTAAAATTGTGTGCTCCCCTCTCCTTTATAATTCTGAAAAGTTACCTGATTCTTAATTTTTCTAACGCTTTATCAGTCGCATTATGAACTGTTCGATACCTAAAAAGAAAGGAGAATTCTTGGAAAATATAAATCAGAAGATACCAAATTCATAACAAAGGCAAAGCCAACCTCATACAAGTTTCATGGTGCAATAAAAAAATTTCAGATATTTCAATATATTTTCATTTACCTCCAAGATTTGCACCACCATGCTATAACAGCTATCAAAATCTCCCCTATTGTATAACAGGTATTGAGGATTGTACCTACGAGGGCTCTTTTTTGCGGTACCACTAGTTCCACACCTAAAATAATGGATACAGTATATTTGCGCTTGTCACAAACTATGCTAAGAGTCAAGGAGATGCACAGACTCTCTTGGTTGAAGCACCTGACTCCCCATCATCAAGTCAGAGGTAACGAATTGGGTTTTTAGAAATAAAGTTAGATCTAAACACGGGGAGTATCTTGAATCGATGGATTGTATGGATAAGAAAAGATAGGAATGACACTTGTAGTTCGATGCTCTCGCGAAGTGTGCAGTCTCTATAAAATCTAGTTGTCTGAAGCACTGCTCATCGTGGTGGTTATCCTACATCATCTATACATTTACGAGCAAGAATCCCCCCATCCAATTATTATTAATTGATATGTTCCCGAATGGACTGTCCTAAGTACACCACCCCTCATTTTAACGTGGTTATTCCACAGATGTCCAACCGAACACCATGTCCGCTCCAGAGGAACTGCTGATCAGTATTGAGATTTTATACTCTGCTCTCACCCCAAAGATAAGTCATCTTTCGCTTACCCATGATGAAAACGCATCCACAGGTCCCAGCGCTGAAGATTGCTTCCGTTAATTCGAAGAGCAGGAACCAACGGAAGGATGGTGAGAGCGTCTTCACCAATCCAACAATTCCACAAGCACTCATTCCAATGAGAAGTAATCGTTTTCTTCCAAATCTATGGGATAGAACGGGTGATTTAATTTAGAAATTGGTGAATAATTCACGTACATACTTATCTGAAATGAAACCAGTTATCGTCAATCCTAGAAACATTCCCACTGTGTTCGTGGTACCCACAAGACTTAGGGCCCATTTTTTATCATCGCATAAAAGGTCGAACTAAAAGAGGTGGATGATTGAGGGGGTTTGTTTCGATGAAAAAATGAATAGGTGCGAAAAAATTTAAGGAGTGATTTCTTGTTACAAAAAAACTGTTTATGGTTCTATCATATATAGAGCAGCCCCTGTTTGAATAAAGGACCTAAAGATGGCACATGAAAAAGGTTTCTTTCGGAACAAATTTCAGGGAGAGCTTTTTCTACTCTTTGGGAACACCACCAATTTTTGTTATTTCCCTCTCCCTCCTATAGAATATCTGCTCAATTTAATTGCCGTCAGTTTTCTGCTTTCTAAGAAGAAAAGTGAAGTTTATTTTCCAGTTGCCATCTTTAGAGAGCTGTATATCTAAACGGGTGCATAATCACTCCTTAGATTCTCTCGCAACTAATCATTTATACCCTTTATACTCATTAAATTAAGTAATTACTTCTCTGGCTAGGTAAAAATCCTCGTCATAAAAGTGAAAAGTAGAGCATTGAACAGTAAGGGACTCATTGAAGGCTGACGATGAGCAATTGCCAAAGGTGGCATTATCCATCACTTTACTGTACATCAGGCATTTCACTGGTTTGTTGTGATGGTTGAAAGGAAGCAAATGCCTCAGCAAATCTGAATTGGCAGTTATTTCGTCTTCACATTCTGGAATTAAACACCTGAAGAAATTGGAATATGTCATTTTTTCTTCAAATTTGACGCAATAGAAAACATAATACATATCCATTTACGATGAGGGAGACATTAATTTTCTTTGAAAACTCTAAAGATTTCAACCAGTAGAAAATGACGCAATTTAGGAAATATTGGAATTCACGTTTTAGTCTTTGGAAGTAAATCATCTCTCAATTTCCAACCCTCAAAATGATTCGATTGGAAAATTCTACCTGTTGAGTAGTTGATCTTTCCAGTTTTTAGGCACTATTTTTTCCCTATATACCTACTGGACTTTGCAGTATATCAATACTATTCCTCTACTGTAGATTTCTCCTAAGAAAGAAAATCGTATTTACTCACCTATGATCAGAATCCATGGATGTGAAGACATAAGCTATATGTGTCGCAGAATGAAGAACAATTATTGAAGCTAAGCAAAAAAGAATGATCACTTGCTGCTTTCCTATTCCTCCCATTTGAAGAAGTATATCGTCCAGTATATCATCACTAGCCGTCATTTTTTGTTTTTTTCTTAAATACTAGATTTTAAAAATTAACAGACCACTCACACTGGAGATCACTAATGTTATTCAATCAGAATTGTAATGCAGGTCCATTCTCTTAATCTATATCGTTTATTCTATTAGGAATATTAAGTTTGTACAGGAAGTAAAACATCTGGATACTCAATTTTACTATATGCTCTCGCTGGACATAATACCAAGTCTACAGATAGAAAAATTGAGATCAGTTGTCCATGAGATATTCCTTGGAAATTTATATTCATGTACAGTAGAATAATATGCATAAGCGGAAATTTCAATTGAATTTAACATTTCGAGCCATAAGGTTGGGATGAAGTTTATATTTCCTATAACTTGCAGAAAGGAGAAAAATTAAGTCAGACAGCTCAAATTTCATTTGAAATCAAATTGTTGTATAATATGTTCTCTCAAAGGTTTACACATGAGGAGACGGTGAATTTCTCGAATTGCAACTAAACTCCTGATTTTTGAAAAAAAAAGATTTCAAATGGTATGAAGTCATCTAAGATATCTAGATATACTGGCATCAATCTGAAAATATAACATCCAGAAAAAATGTTCTTCCTTCTCTTTTAATGGATAGATATATTTACTGAATATCTCACAAATTTAAAATCTCATCAAATCTGAGCAGTTTTCTCCTTTTTGATCCTCGTAGAAAATAATAATATTATATTAAACACTTTAGGCTAGCATACTGATGTATGTTTCGGTATTTCGAACAATTTTGTCATGCATTTCTTTTGATACATTCCGTGAAAATGTTGTGTATGAAGTAGATACCTGAGGGTGAGATTTTCACTGTAAAAACATTCAAAGAAAAACATATATGCGTTGAACAACTTCATTAAATTATACACATAACATGCACATCGAAAATTCAAACAAAAACTGAAAATCAAGCATCATATAGCTATAACAAGCAATGCATGGAAGCGATCCTTTTTCGATCTGGCTAGAGATAAAGGCAACTTTGGTGACATGTCACCGGTATCAGAGGCAGGTACTAATTTCTTGACCAAACCTCTGCCTCTGACCAAAGTAATAAATTTTTCAAACCATATGCGTGGTTCGAATATGGCTGAATCCTTATCGTAAAGGGTAGGTCAGAATTGACCTAACGATAAATTATTTCGCTTTTTCTGTTGGTTTGAAAAAAAACCACTCGAACAAATACACAAATCAATAAAAAGCTACCAAACTTTGAAGAAGAAGTCCTGAAGATTAAGAGAGTTACGAAATTTTCTGAAATCTTTGCATATACATGCACTCTCTTCAATTGTCACCGGAAATAACTCAAGAAGAATCCACTAAATACGAATTTATTGAATCGAGCGTCGTTTTGCAAGGATCTTTTCAATTCTAAGTTCCAATCGGCGCATTTTGAAGGTTGAACATCCAAGAATGAAGCAACTATTGAACATCATAAATCAAGGAATAGGTAATTTTTACATAGATCTATAATAACTCAAACAATAAAATTTTAATCATATGCATACATTGGATCCAAAAACTTGCTCAAGTCATAAAACTTGAATTTGGTGAAAAACTTGTGCGTTGCATGTTTTTCCAACTCATATACATAATAATGAGGAACATTTCCTTCCAGAATCAAAAAAGGAATCCAAATGGAATTGAACAAAATTGAAACTAGATCCTATTTAAAGATTAGAGATCTAGAGATAGGATCTTTGATCCTATTATTGGAAGTGGAACAGAAGATGGAGATAGATTTTACACATTTTCTTTACTACTTCTACTATAGTTACCGAAATCGACACCAGGTGGCGCACCGTGAAGTAAGAAGCAGGGTTCAAGTATTCAAAGCTGAAATCTACCCATTTGAGCATCTTCTAGAATCTCTTCTGAAGAAAAGTCTAGTTTTTCTTATAGGATAAACTCTCAAATTGTCGCTTTTATGTAGAATGTGGCTGCATCGCAATTTTTTCGTAAAGAACATTTCTTCTTGAAAAAACTCGATAACGGCTGGATCGATTCCAACCAAAATCAATAGTCTTCGTCGCGCTTCAGATGTGCAAAAACGTGAAAATTTTCACATCGATAGATTCAAAAATGCGGACTGTGGCGTGCCCACAACAATCAATAGGCTTGATAGCTTCAAAATTGCGACTTGCAGGGTATGCTGAGCTGAATGTATGCTCTCTGCAACGGATTTCGTGAATATTTTTTGGAAATGCGCCTCTGAGCCTCGCAGGAGCTGGCGCTTGTTAGCAGGCTTGCAAAGTTAAAGATAAGAACGAGGAACAAAGATGGGTTGAAAGAATAAAAAACATTGTTTTAAGATTTTCATTATTGGTAGTAACAAATTTTTAACATAACATATAAACTTATATATAGCAGACAATCACTTTGGTGGTTGTTTTTTTTAATGAGACCTCGCGATATCGGAGAAAAATCGCAAAATATCCTCGATTGTGAATTCTAGATTTATTAAAGAACCAGGATAACATTGTTGTATAAGATCTTCTAACATTTTATATTGTCTAATAAATTCTTCTTGCATAGCTCTCCAAACGACTTGAAGTAAATTCTCCTCTTCTGAAAGGTGCTTCTCAACTTTTTTATATAAAGCTTCTAAACCTTTCTTAACCTGAAACATCAATTGAAAATGACAATTTTTTCTTGCTCTTACACTTTCATATGAACCTACCGTGCTTCCAGGATATTGCTGAATGACTTTTCTCAATTCTTGTTTGTTAAAAGCTAGTTGGTAACTAACCTCAGACATTTTGACACCACTTGCTACCCTTGCTTGAACCCCTTCGAAAAAATTCTGAAATTTCACTGATATAGTGGACGTACATGTTTGATATACAGATTAAGTAATTACATTGAGTTTTTCAAGAGGCCTTCCGAAATATAATGTTACATAAGCCTGTAAAGCATCATTATATTTTTGTTTAGCTTCCTTCCTCTGGGAATCCAGAACTGATATTTTCAGTTGGGATAATAAGGAATATAAATGGTGGTAGTTTTCTGAAAATATAAAATATGAATCCCAAATTCCTCTTGTAAGCTTATATGTATCTGTTGAGAGATAGAAGATATCAATAATTTCCTTACCCATCTTAACAACTTGAGGTGGTGTCTTGTTATGCTCATTAGCATGAACAGATATATACTCAAGCATTGTATCTACCAGCCTAGTATACCATTTTTCTAAATCGGCCCTCCTTCCGCTCTTCAATAAACAGTCAGCATGTGTTGCAAACTCTTCTAAATTCGACACATAGGCTAATATGCCACATTTCGCTTTCCTCTGAGGCTTATACTCAACAATCGATTCTATTTGATTCTGCATAAATTGGTCGAGGGATCTTTTGATCTCAATCAGCAGAGAACCAATTGTATTGCTAAGAAAGGTACTCTTAGCTGTCATAACATGATCGTTCAATCTCACCAGGACATACATACAGTAACTGGAATCAAATGAATATTCAAGCTCCATTTCACTCCAAAATTATTCATACTCACAAACTATCCTGTCTCTTTATGTTATCAATTAGATTATCCAGCTCAGTTTTCAGACAGGAAAATAAATTAGTCATCATATTCCTAACATCTTCATTTATTTGCTTATCGACTTTTCTTTGAGGTATTGTTTCCACTTGCGTCTCAGTTCCATCCAAAGTGGTGAGAGTATTTTTTGAGCTTGGACTCAGGACGTCCAACTGAAAATTTCAGTGATAATTTCTATTTCTGTAACTAATACACTTGAGTACCTGAAAAAAATTTACACAAAACATTTGTTCTTGTAGACACACTGGTTCCAACTGGGTCAACACTTGATCTAATATGTCATCATATTTTTTCCTGTCACTTGTTGATATTTCTAAAGTCCAGGTGTCCCTATCATGACCTAACAATGATGTAGGGGAAGCCAAAGTTGTTGAAACTGAAACAAAGATTGCTGATCATAACTAACAGTAAAAATTGGGTGAATAAACATACTTCCAATTTTATCTCTAGCACTCTCAAATAAACTCTTCAAATTCAACTCGTACAGTTTCCCAAACGAATCTGTATATACATTTTTCAACTGTCTATAGGACTTTTGATCCATTACTTTCAACCAATGCATCAACTCAGTGTAAGAACCCAAGTCAATATGGATGTTATTATGCAAGGGCATAGAAATACCATCCAGTTTCCCCTTATAGTTTCCATAATGGATAAATAAGTTATTCAGTTGTCTAGAAATACTTCTAGCAAACATTTCCTTGTATTTCTCGAAACGCCTCCTCTGTTCTTGGACAGCACTCATTTGCAGTAATGCTTTATCAATATCGGAGTTCATAGCATCTTTCAAAGCATTACCAGCTTCAATTGCACTTTTCATACCCTCAGGAGTGGTAAAATCCGACTCCTCCAATATTTTCTGATGTTTATGAGAGAGATTGAGCCGAGTCTGAAATATAATAGTATCCTATGAACCATTCCATAAAAAAAATTTAAATAATGTACAATTCAATTGCTCAGTGCTTCTGTTCTCTTCATCCTTCTCTTACCACTATTTTTTCCAATTCCTCTAAGAGCAATAGATTATTTTTATTAGCAATAGATATCATAGAATTTTTCTTTTCCATTTTCTCCATAGTTTCCTTAACATGACAAAGAATTTCATCATATGAATCTAGAAGAGACTCAAGCCTTTCTGCTTCTTCGATAGCCTCATTCAAATTCTTCATTAATTCTTCGACCTGTTTTTCTGATGCAAGAACACATTGGACATTCTTTTCATCTAACATTGATAATTCTTTTTTCAAAAGTTCCATGAAGGACTCTGCATTTCCAATGGTAAACTTACATTCTTGCATTAAACTAAAATGAGAATAATCCAATCTAAATATTTACACCACACAATTAATATGAGCTCACTTCATTAGATCCTCCTGCTCCTTCTCTGTAATAGCCTGAAAATCATCGTCATTGTCATTTTCCATTTCCATTAAATCAGAGTTTTCGAATTTATTCTCAGGGGTCATTGCATATTCAGATACCCATGATATAGGTACATTTTTAAATGTAGGCATTTCTTTCAGGATATGTTTTTTAGCCTGCCTCCATAAGTTGTAAATGAAAGACTGCCTCTCCCTAGTGTCTGAAGCAGTCCATCTATAAACTTTATCAAAATACATATCGAACTCCTGAGTCTCTGGTGAATCATTGTGACCATCAATCGACTTGAGTTCGGCCAAAGTCCATGTTCTTTTACGTTTGAAACTGTGCTTATCAGTTTGCTTTAGCTGAACTATTGATATGTTTACCGGAACGGTAGTACTGCTAACAATGCAGAGGAAAGATGATTTCTTTTTTTTTAAGTATTTCCCAACATTACAGCAGGTAATAAGTCTTTCCTCATTGGACTGAAATACTTCTTTTTGCAGAATTCGACTTATAGAAGTCATATTTAGAAAAGGAAAATATGAAGAGTTCTAGAGTTATTCACATAACTTTTAATTCTTGATATTAATCTACGCCCAATTATTTTGTAGGTGCTCAAGTTGACGTTTCAGATAATTAGGTTAGGGATGTGTTTACCTCTTTTTTCTATGGTACCTTGTCAAAGAAATCAAATTAATTAAGTGATCTGTGAACTAACCTAATTCTTCGTTTCTCACCCTTCGTAAGCTACATTACAAGCTGGTGGTTTTTTATATTTTTCATTGTTACATTTGAACGGAAAACATTTAAGAAGCAAAAAATGCAGATCCCACCTGTTTTTATAGATGTTACTCTGGAAGACCAGGTACTGATTATAGTATGTCTCATGCGGCAACTATTAATTGGCTTTTTTCAGGCGTTGGAGCTTAGGTCATACTTCAAGGGATTGGGAGCTGAAATATCCGAAGAGAAATCTCCGAAAGGTATTGAAGATGATCTTCATAAAATTATTGGTGTTTGTGAAGCGTGTTTTAAAGAGGGGAACGAAAGCGAAGTGGAAATGATACTCAATGATATTGTGTCCATTATGGTTTTGGTGAGTGTTGTCGAAATAACAATGTTGCTAATAGATATTGAGAATTGCCGGAAATTAATGGGAGAATTATTGTTTAGATCCCTTTAGATAGATGTGAAAGTATCATTATGGCCTTCTGTGAGAAACTGAGCAAGGCGCCTGGCCAAAAATTGGGAATTAGTTGTTTGAGGGTGTAAGTTTGCCATAATTCATCATATCTTCTGAAAAATTATTCGTTTGTATTACAGTCTCTGGCTCCTCTTCCAATCATTAGATGAAAGCTCTCCAATTCGCTACAATGTCTATTATCATATACTATTGATTGCTAAACAGACTGACCAAGTCAGATCTGTTTATGAGGACATTGCCCATCTCAAACAATTATTTAATAAATGTCCTCCCTCTAACGAGCAACTCCAGAAACTCTATAGACTTTTACATGAGGTTCTCTTGAAAAGTAATGAAAGGTAATTTATGTATATGAAAAATTATCATCTCTTCTAATAATCTATTAAATTCAACTCACAGTGAAAGTAATTTTGTTTTGTCGATTTTATTTTCCAGTGAGCAAGCTGCTAAAGTTATGATTGAACTTCTGAAAACCTACACTGATAAGAATGCCTCTCATGCTCGAGAAGATGCAATTCGTTGTATAGTCTCTGCCATGGCAGATCCAAAAACATTCCTGCTTGATCCTTTACTCTCCCTCCAACCTGTGAAGTTTCTCGAAGGAGAATTGATACACGATCTACTGAACATATTTGTCAGTGAGAATTTGACTGCTTATCTCAAGTTTTACAATGAACACAAAGAATTCGTGACTTCCCAAGGATTGAACCATGAACAAAATCTGCAGAAAATGCGTCTTCTCTCTTTCATGCAGTTGGCAGAGAGCCAGCCTGAACTGAGCTTCGATCTTATTGAGAAGGAACTTCAGTTGAAACCTGAGGATGTTGAAGGGTTCATTATAGAAGGTGAATTATTTAGTTTCATCTTGTTCAATTCAATTAATTCAAATTTTTTTCCAGTATTGAAAACTAAACTTGTTAGAGCACGGATGAATCAGTCTGCTAAATCTGTGTATGTCACTAGTACCATGCATAGAACCTTTGGACGAGCCCAATGGCAACAGTTGAGGGATTTGCTGTTCTCTTGGAAATCCAACCTTAGTTCTATTCAAGAGGGCATGAAACATGTTACACAAACACAATTGGAATTATTGAGCCAAAGTCAATAAAGGACATTCTTACCCTACCTTCCCTGTTTCTTATTTTAAAATACCTTTTTATTTCCGGACATAATGAGGGTGTCATTTTTTTTGTAAACAGTGAATAATTCTAAAATGAACATAGAATTTGAAAATGAAATAAAATGCAGGGTGTTCCATTTGAAATAAACGAGTTGATCTGCCTAATGTCTTTGTACTAAATTCAAACAGATTCAATAAATCTCTTTCTACATAAACTTCTGGTGGCAGAAGCTGTATAGCAGATGAAATCAGATGTTGAAAAAAAGTCCAATTTATCGAAAAACTTTCGTTACAGCGCGAAAATAATGAAAAAACTGCCAATTTTGTTGAAACAATATATCTGTATTTTCTACTGTAGATTTAGACCTTAACGAATAAATTAAGAGCATTGAATTTTCTTCATTAAATGAAACCCTTATGAAGATGTGACTTTTATTAATGAATAATTTTCAAGTTGAAAAGTGATACATTTCTCCTCTTTAAATTTTTATTTTATTTACAATATGGATTTACATTAACTATCAGTAATAATGATTGGCCATAACTAAAAATAAATGTATAAAACTAAAATTATCTAAATAGCATCAATCAATCAAATCTCACAATGAAATAATTATATTTACCTACAAAAAAACTAAATGAAAAACATTTTTAAGATATTCTAAAATCGAATAACATATTTATCAAATTATATTTATAAAATACTATTAACTTAAATTGAAAAATCCGATTGAAGGCGGCAAAACCTTGTTTCCCATAATCTGGAATTAAATACTTATTTGCGAAAGAATTATTAAAAAAAATTGATTGTGCATAAATTATGGCCTCATTTTAGCACCACTAAAATTTTGATCGATAAGGAATTCATTGAAATGTGAGATCTTCCATATAATTCATGAAGTATTAAAAACTCAGAACTAGCAGATTCATAGATTGTCAATATTAAATAGAATTAAATCCTTTATCTGGTAGTAATTGTGCAATACGACATTTGTTTCTGAAACTTGCATATCATATCAAATCTTCAAAGAAATCCCTTGCATTCTGATATTGATTGAACTCAATTTACTGTTCAAAATTAATTGGTTTTTGCTTTCAAAACACTCCATTTCCAGGATCTTAGATGAACAAAACTACTCAATGACAACAAAAATTCAATTCAGGTTACTGAATTCAGCGAACCTGGATTGACAATAGTCATATTGCAATAAATTTATTTTTTGAATGTTGTTCAAAACAAAATCAACAACATTTTGAACTTATGAAAGTCAAGTTTCCTAGGATTCTGAAATATGTATCGACATCACAAAATTTATGAAACATTACTAGTTATGCGAACTTGTATTATTTGAATCCAGAATTTTTCTCCAGCTTGAATTTTGTATGAATAGAACTATTTTTCGAGGTCAATTTCAAGCAAAACAGCACAATTTCTTCAACTCAGGATATTTGGCATTTTGCTGCCCACAGTTTATCCGAGAAAAAATAACATTCGGAGAACACGCACTCGAAATTTTCATATCTTATAACAAGTGACAACAGTTAACAATGCAAATTTGTTGTCTTTTGAATTACACTATCACATTTCACAAAAGGGAAAAATGCGAAAGCAATATATGCTTGACGCCTTTTTAAGTGATTCAGAATATACTTTTGTATTTCACTAAGCTTATATGCTATCGTATTTAGTAAATAAATCTAATAGATATGTCAAGTCCAAACAGGAAAAACATGGTAAATCTTGTCATCTTCAATCAAAAGAGTTCCGAAGTGATTACAGCTCAGCAAAAAAATCACTCTTTTCAAGAATATTCTCATTAGTCAACTCTAAGTTTGAACAAGAATGAGGTTGACTAGACTTTTGAAAAAGATGGAAATTCAACCGAATTTATAAACCTCAATTCTCGTCAACTGAAATAATTTCATAGAACCTACGATCAAGATATGAATTTTAATTTCTGCTTCAATGAAAAATCACTAATAATGTGCATTCAAAGAAAATCTTCGTAAAATAGGCTTTGGAATTTTGGAGGTGGATGTTCTAAATGTGGTTCGTAGTTTGTTCCACAATATTATGTGCAAGATAAAAATAAGTAACCATCTCGATGACATTAGCTTCTAGCAAAACTTACGATATGAACGAAAATTGCTAGCAGATTCTCGCAAAATCTGAAACTCATTCTTGACAGTTTTATCAAAATTGAAAATAACCACAAAATGATATAGTAGAAGCTCAGCTGAGTATTACGTTCAAGCACAGAATTAAAACCTCAAAAATTCCATAGCTTACTCGACAAAACATGTTATTTTTACAATATCACAGTAAAAAATTACTGGGAATACACTTTGACCCGGAATTAAATTTCCTTATCTCTTTGAACAGACGAAACTGAAAAAAAGGTGAATTGCATTTCATCTCAATGAAAGTCAAATACATAATAGCTTATGCGTAATCGAACTTAACTTAAACTGTTAAAAGTGAAAACATGCAAATTATCTTATTTCTAATACTTTCAACAGCTTAGTATGTCATGCCTGTGATCCAATGTTTAGTAAAAAAATGCAGAGAGGGGGAAATATAAAGGAATAGAAAAATTTTGAATAAAAAACTTAACTCATGACAGAGTATTATATATTAGAAAACAGGAACTGTACAATTTTTCTTGCATATTATCCAGATAATTTGATAATATAAAATAGTATTTCTTTCAAATTTTGTAGAACACAACTAAATCATACTGTGAGTGTTAAAGAAGACATACTGAATAAATTTCAATTCAAAAATTCACTGCTTCATCCTTTTTATTCCATTATTTGCCAATAAAATCACAAAATGAAAAAAGTTAGTTCAGAAAAATTATCATCTATTAAAACTCATAAGTAACCACGGACTGCAATAAAATACATAATCACACAAAGTATTTTAGAATTTGATTGTATATAAAGAAAATTCTTTTTTCAATAATGGTGATGGCAAATTGAAAATTATAATATTTATCAATTTATTTTTTCAACTCACCATTGCAGAAAAAAATTATCAACAACACCACACAATATCAAGACCATCGAAATGACCAATGAAGTTCATTTCACAAAAGTATTCAATACTATTTTCCTCTCCTCTCAACATTTTAAATCACCTAAAATTGCGTCAAATGATTGATCCATGAATATATAGATCTAATCAAACACTCCACATCCGAAGGTGCTTATAAGACAGAACACCTGAGCTTGAAAGGTCCTCGTCCATGCCCCACGATATATTTGTGGGGGCGTTTACTCCTGCTGTGTTTATCCTTCCTTATTTCTCTGACTAAAGTATAGAAGGCATCATCTACTCCCATTCGAGTTTTAGCTGATGTTTCCACAAAGGGAATTCCATATTGCTTAGCAACCTACAATTATAGTTCTCTTGAAAACAATTCATGCATCAACATTATGTTCCAGGCTCTGTCAACAATATTTGTCATACATTACTCACCTCTTTAGCTTGATTCATATCTACTGCCCATGAAGTTAAATCACATTTATTTCCAACCAATACCATAGGTACTTCTTCAGCATCCTTAACCCTTTTGATTTGTTCCCTATAAGTTCCTATATCTTCGAAACTTTTAGCTGAATTAACAGCAAACACCAAAAGAAATCCTTCCCCTGTTCTCATATATTGATCACGCATAGCACTATATTCTTCCTGACCTGCTGTATCCAAAATATCTAAGAGGCATGTTTCACCATCTATAACAACTTGTTTTCGATATGAATCTTCTATTGTGGGGTCGTATTCGTCTACAAAGTGGTTTTGAATCAGCTGTATTGTAAGGGCTGATTTTCCAACACCACCAGCACCAACTACTACCAGTTTGAATTCAGTCATCTTTGCAATTGCTTTTCCAATAAAACAGAAATTACAACACTTTTAATGCTTATAAACAACCTAATTCTTTCCTATCCTATGGCTGCATAATCACAGGTCACTCCATCAAGTAACAAACTCCTGTTCCACCACCATATATTCGTTGGAATATTCTCAATTGATTGTAATTAAGAATATAGTTATATCACTAATACGCAACAAAAGTCATTAATACAACAAATTAATGCCCTCAATTTCAACTACTTCAATCAGACAGAAATGGTGATTGGTAAAATAGGAATAGCAATAGATACGAAGGAATCCAAGATCACGGTAAACAATTCATTGGTGCGTCATGGTGGTTGAATCACGGTTGCTGGAACAGTCAATGAGATATTCTTCTTCTTGGTGTTGAAGTCTCTGAATCTAAGACGATTTTATATGGCTTTTTTTCCACTCAAAACTCAACAATCTTAGTTTTGAGTATTTTTTAGTATCAATGATCGAATTTTTTCATATAAGATGTGTTCATCGGTGATCTTTATCCGTTTGGTTAGTTTTGACTATTACAGGTCCGTAATGAAAATTTTTTATAACATTCGAATATGGAATGGCTTCAAAAATTAGGCGAGTATTATGCAGCTGGGAAATTTTATAAATTTATGTCCAGTTGGACATAAATGGTACTCTGCAAAGTACCGATATAATAAAAGAATAATAATTGTCATCTAGTGGTAGGTACCCAAGGGGTTGGTAATGTTCGGTTTATCAAACTTTTGTTTGAAGTGTTTTTCATCGATGAAAATCACTTCCAGCGATCGCTGGAAACGCTTCAAATTGAAGCTTGTTCCACAATTTCCAAAAGAAAAGCTGCTGGTGAAAATTCTGTAATCGATCTGTTCCAATGAAGAAGGGACTTCAAGGAAGCTCGAAGTTCTCTGACTGGCGAAGGAAGACAACACAAAGAGCTTCCATCCGGACATCAAGAAGAGGCATATACTATAAAAAGATTAACGTATCTAATCGCAACTAGTAATACTGGTACTGAAAGATTCTTAAGGGATTAAATTTCCCATTTCCAGAAGTGGACGGCGCCCCCAAGTTTGATGATGAACGTTAATAGACCGCTTGCTCCACTTGTAATTTCGAAAGACAAGTTTCAATCACTGTGATAAAACCGAGAAAATTCGGGAACAATTATAAGAACAGGAAACGAAGTTTGTACTTATTAACATTTTAACCAGGGCGGTATATTAGTGCAGCAGAAGTAATGTGAGTTAATTGTAAAGCAGCGGAAACGGTTAAGCTTTGTTTGAGCATGTAATTATTTTTCATTCATTCACTTGTCCCGATTATTGAGAGGGGGCGTCCGAACACGTTGTCCAACATCAAAATGGTACAATTTAAGGTGCTGCAATGCACGGACGGTGTGCTGTAAACGGGGATCATTGCTAATATCACTCATTGATATCGAAGGACATGGTTATTACTTTATGGAATGATAAGTGTGTCAATTATTGTTCAGTTTCGCAACAGAGAACGTACACAAGTTTAATCGACTGTTTTTACTTAGCAAAAAAAGTTGAGTTCATCACGAAATTTACTCTGTTGAAAAAAGTGATTAGCCGAGTAATATGTTTTGCTTCATTATTTCAGTGAAGCTATTTTGCTATCCAAACAATTCCATATATTTCGAGACTTTTATTTATAACACATGAGAGACTATTTTTTTTTTGAGGGTTAGATTCAAATCCATCAGGGCTGCATCCGCATCCATCTAGAGTTCTAATGAACTCCAGTATCTGATCTGAGACGGCTTGAAGGAAGCTGATATCCTGATTTCTTCTATAATTTTCTTGTCATTCCTTGCACAGACATCCAATGGCTTGGCATTCTGTACCAATGAGATGCCTCCTCTTCTACATTCGTCAGTTTCTTATAAGACCATTCTCATCATAGTCTTTTTAAAGTGAAAATGTCCTGTGAGGAAGCCAGGAAGAGGCAGATTTCTCCCCTGTTACTGGATTCTAAAGTCATTCAAGTCAAAAATCCTTCTTTTTGTTTCCCCATTTTTTGTGCTCCGATTTCATTTTCTAAAAATCACTTTTCCTCACCAGTGCGGATAAAAATCACAGCTGGGGGGAAATCGACTTTCTCGCACTAGTGCGGGTAAGTGACCCTTTCGAAACTGAAATGAGGGATGAAAAGTAGGAAAAAACGCTATGGAGTAGAAAAAAATGCCTGCCTGAACGAACAGAAATGATAGTTGCGTGCGGGAAAGTGTCATTCTCCGGACTTGTTAGGAAAATAACTATTTAGACCATTTAGATTTTTCTACTCCAGTACTTTTCACCTGATTTCTAGCACTCATTTCAGTTTGGAAAGTGTCACTTTCCGCACTAGTGTCATCATAATAAGAAAAACGTCATCATAATGCGAAATATAGAAATAGAGCAAAAAAATGCTTGGCACCAAGGTGCTTTCGAAAAATACCGCAGTCACCAATCCTAATGCCATATTCACACTATGCACGAGCAACAGTTACAGATTACCCAATATATATTCAAAATTTCAAAGTAGTAGTAGCAGTCATCAAGTTTGAAGCGCGTACTCTGCGCAATGCGGATCGCTCACGATTTCTGTGCGCCAAAGGAGCGAAATTTTGAATTTTGACACACAATTTCGGATAGACCGATGTAAACAATCAATTCGCGCCGAAGGAAAATTGTTCCGTCAACTGTGCGGTTTGTAATTTTCGTGAAAAATGATCATTAGTTCATGACGAAGATGAGATCGACGTTGATTATCGTGTGTTTTGTTTTGAGGACCATAAGGGCCGACTTGGATCTTTTAGATTTAGATGTGGAAAACGAGTGCGTTAAACACTGCCCAGTTCAGGTATTTTTTTTTATTTTCCTCACGATGCAATCAACTGAATTGCTTATCTTCTCTCACCTTGAAGTAATTCGGGGGAAATTCAAAAATTAATACACTAAAAAGTTTAAAAATAACAGCTTTTCGACCAAAAACTTTTATTATTTACTACGCACGAAATTTTTTCTTTCTGATTTCATAATTTGATTTTCGGTTTTGATACAATCGGTCAAGAAAAATAGATGGAAAAATTTCGTACTTGTTATTTGTTTATTTTCAACATTTCGATGTGGCGCCACAAATTGAAATAAGCCAGCTTTGCTGCCGTCAAACAAGATAAACACAAATTTTAAAAAATTCTGAGTTTATGTTATATTTATCTGTGAATTTTCAATTTTAATTACCGCCTAATTGGTTCACTTTGAGTTACTATGTGAATAACGCACGTGGCTGATCCAAATGACCACCGGTATTCTATAGATAAATAAACGTCTCAGCAAAATTGGTTAAACCAAATTAATAAGGAGAGATATGGCGAAAGACTGGGCATGGAAATATTTTCACGCATTATCTGTTTTGTTTTTTTCATCGAAAATTGATAAAAATAGATATAAGTATGTATGACTAATTTCAAAAGTTGCAATGAATTTTATAGATTCTCGCTAAATTCTCAAAAGGAAATAAAATATCTATGAATGTGAGTCATAGTTATATACTCAAAGAAAACAAAAAAAATATGAAAAATATTCTTAGAATCTCGTGAGTATCTAATGAGAATTGTGAATTGTATCTTGATATTTCTGTCTTCAAAGTTTACCTTCAAAGAATTGTTCTTGTGGGATGAGGACTTGAGGACATGTAAACACCCAAAAACTCTTCAATTAATTCGTAACTACTTTGCACCTGATGAAGCAGATGGAAATTTTCGAAACGTCGCCAAATATAATTCAAGAGTTTTTGGGTGATTTTCTGTCCTTATCCAGCAAGAACAATTATTTAATCCTAATGAGAATGAACGAAAACTCTGTTCATTTCCAATACACCAAAATGGGAGGAAAATAAATTTAAAAAATAGTTTGAAATTTCTGCAGACATGCTCAGACTCTGAAAATAAACTTATAAAAGAAATCTTCAATTATGCACTATTTATTTCATTTCATTAATTTTTAAAAGAAATAAATTGAAACCTCTCTAAAACTTTCGTCTTGAGAAATGGTATCGAAAAAAAATTAAAACCCCTTCCCTCTAGTTGTGGATCAACTCTGAAAATCGAAGAAAATGTTATTTTATGTTGGAACCGAACTCATGAAAATGGAAATATGAATTGACACAACAATAAAACAAAAAGGTTTATAATTTTCCCTGTCCGCATACAAACCTTCGTTATAGTGGATACAATGAATTGAAGTAAATAGAAAAATGTTAGCCAAACTGACTAATTATCTGCCATTCGGACTATTTACAAATTTTACAAAATGTTTCTAATGAACCTCATAGACTTATCGATGTGATGTGTATAACATTTGACCAATGACCGTTGATATTCCCCAAATTGTTTTTAATAACATCTCGCGTAGTGTGATAATTTAATCTTGCTTTTAAATTGAATTATTTATTGTTCAGCATGATACCCTAATTTGCGTACATGGTTTATGGTATCCTCACAAATTTCGAATCTTTCATTATTCTTTCTGGTGCAAAAGTTTGAATTAAATTTTTGACATGGCGAATTCAGTGTCTTTTAACTAACTTATATCATTTCAGTCATCATTTCTACGATGTTTCTACAGAATGATGCTCCACCACTCACTTTGTAATTTCTATAATTTTTATTTTCTCCCAATTCCCTATTTATCGTAAAAAATCATCAGGGAGAAAAGTTTCATATTATTAATTATTTTTGTTTTGCAACTGTTCCTAATCGAGCTTACAAAATTTTGAAAGTATCTTAGTTTTTGGGAAAAAACAAATCATTCACAATATTTCGTACAGCTCTTTTATAGAAACAAAAAATCTTCCTGAATTCTAACAGACGAAGATGAAAAACTATTCTGTATTTTGTACCTACTGTCCGGAGTTTCCAGTGACAAAGAAAAATGGAGAGAAACATTAACATAAGAGAATAATTTATCATATTATAAAAGATTTTCCAGTATTCAAAAGCAAATTAAAAACACAAAGCTCAATTATCTGTCACATTTTCAAGAATCCACCATTGTTTCGCTTCTATGAACTATTAAAATTGTCTTCGTTCTTATCCACTCGCGTCATCTGTGGTATTCCAAGCCACATCTACAGCACGAGCTGAAAATTAGCGACATCATTGAATCGATTAGACTCCATGAAATGGCATTAACGAATAATTTGCTCAAGGATTCCAGGATATTGCACTTGAGAAAATAATAAACAGTTACCACATGTAGAAAGCCATGTGATACTAAGGGCAGAGATTAATTAAAACAATGCAATGCCCTCATACAGATCCGGCATTCTGTAAGTTATAATGATCATAGAGAAGAAGTCCATCTTTATTCGTGGATGACAAAAATTAGGGATACATCGATACATCTCACTACCTCATTTTTAATATTCAAGTATACGATGTTCAGTATAAGGACTTTAATAAGAAAATGTTTTAAGTATTCACTAAAAGAGATATAGATGAAGGACAGAAAAGGATCGAAGAAAATATGTAGTTATTAGGAATTTTAAAATATGATGGACCATAGAAAAATGAGCCAGAGGGTTTGTCCAAGGATTTAAAACCCATAATTAGAACAGATTTCTAGACTTCGGCCCTGATATGTCACATTTCTTTCATTATGAGGGAGATTTATTAGTTTAATGAGTCGAGTGGATACTCTTGAAATTTTCAGCTGCAAAGGCTTTAATAATCTTGGCATATTTCATTTAGCTCAATATAATAGGCCTCTTGAAGTTCATTTCAATGAGCTATATTAAAAGGTTCGAATGTCATGTGTAAGCCCGAAAAATTGAAGATCATAAAAAATCGAAACACGCTTTTCGATCGTTCTATCGAGAACTTTCGAAAAACATATCGAAGAAGCAGTTAAAGTATTTTTCTCCTTGGTATAAAAACAAATGTTCACCGATAAACATAATAACTGTTACATTTATTCAACTTAAAATTTATCAATCACCAGTTGAGACCATGAAATGTCACAATATATACTCAGAGGTTAAGACTGATACGCCCGTGATAGCCACTTTAAGTAGGTAATTAATTTTCAATCGTCAAACTTAGGTGCTCATATCGTACAAAAATATTTATCATATATAGAAAGAACGTTGAGTCTGAATTAATATTAAAGTTCTCACCTGGTAAAGGGTAAAATAAACATACCTTTACATCTAATTCCATTTGAATTGCAAATGAATATGCTTTCAAAAGAAGTGCACTAAAACGGATAATTTTCATGGTCCAGTTAAATTTTCATTCATATTCATCATTTACCCACTAAAAATAAACCACGAATTTGAGTGAAGGGGAAGCTATCAGAATATTCTCACATATATTATCATGTGATTTATTAATTAATTTGAAATTCGCTACTAGTTTTTGCCGTTTTTCTATTGAGTCAAAGAGAAGATTACATTTAACAAAAATGAGATCTGGTGAGCAAATATGCAATATTACTGATCGATTAACTCCCAACGATATCAAACAATAACCCAATACCTTGCCACAATTCATTATCGAATTCCCATTGAAAATTGTCGAATTTCCTAATCCAGATCGGAATCTCCCAATCAGTTTCATTGTCCATTTCACGCTTTTGATTTTTCGGCAAACGGAAAAGGGCGTGCTAGAGGAAGTACAGTTAGGTGCCCATGATGGGTTTGGACACCGTGTCAGGTGGTGTACCTGTTAACTTCGTACGATAATGGCTCGAGATTTTATTATTTTTTTTCTCAGCCAAACATTCAACCCCTTCATCGAATTGTTTGAACAAGTGACGGGTCAGACGGAACGTTTCGAGTCAATATTTGACATTGAAATATCTCAATATCGGTCATATTTCGAGCATTGGTTCAGAAAAGGTTCGATATTGAAATGAAATCCCAGATATAAAAAATTCAAAAGCTGATATTAATATAATTGAATTTTAACACACAGTTTTAAAGAACTGAACAATTATTATTAGGTTTTACATATTTAAAGGAATTTTGTGAGAAAGGTATTTGAGAAGCTCGAAAAGAGTTAATCTCGAGTTCATCTTGAAAAATTGAAAGAAGAAGAAATATTAGACATATGTATCATAATGTTTAAATCAATTCGGAATATAATTTCCCTCAAGCACTGTTTCTAGTGTTTCTAAATGCATTAAAGTGTTTTTTGAAGAACTGGTAGCCTTGAAAAAAAGAGGATACGTTCGAACAAAAAATCGAATAAAATATAAAGGATGATTTACAGTGATTCTGATATTTTACGAAAGGCTTTTATAGAATAAATGATTTCTGCATCTTGTCCTGGTTAATCAGAAATGTTTTGCTCGAATTATCTCGTGTATTATCATTCATCAACATGACGAAACAATAGATTTTCCTAAATTTTAGAGCCAACCTCAAATAATATATACGAATGATTGCTACTTCCTATTTCAGGAAATGCATTTATTAAAAATTATAAGGGTGGCTATATAATATCTTCTCTCACTTAATTGCTTGACCGCTAATTATAAAAACCAACAACTAAAAAGGATATTCCAGTTAAGAAAGATTGCTCTAATAATGTCCGACTGTACCAAAATGATGGTCAATCTGAAGCACTTACAGTGCTCCCTCCGTAAATAACAAGAGTACAAATGGGGTGTTAATTGACGTCTGACATGACATGTAATTTGGATAAAAAAATAATAAGCTTTTACCCCTATTTATGACACCCTAGCTGACAGAACCATTTCGGAATTGAAATATCATGGTTTTGTTTGAAAACCGAGGGTTGGTCCAGAACTTTGAATTCTATTGGACATGAACATCTCAGTGCAACACTCTAGATTATACAAAAAATCATTATCGACGTACAGGGTGTAAATGAATTGTATTACTTTTCGGAAATGTTAAAATTCGTATGTCAACTGCCAGTCGACTCATTTTACTGATTAATTCTTTGAAGTATAATAAATAACAACAAACCAGGTGATCAGCAATATAAAATAATGAAAATGCATCAAGTTATAAGATTTGTTCGTTAAAAATTTTTGAGACACGATTGAGTATCTGGATAAAGGAACATTGAAGAGACGTAGAGACGAATGCATACATTGCAAGCGATAAATCGAATTAATACACTAAGACGGAAAAAATCTATGGCCCATTGGCTCCTTGTTCGCATTCGAACCATACAAATCATTAATATACGTAATTTAACATGCCATTATCATAGATAACTTCTAATGGACTGATAATATGTAGGTATGAGAGGTCAGTTCCCGTTTAGCACTTTGCAACAATTATCGTGTTGCCAATGAACCATTTCGTCGAAAAATATCCTCATCTGACTTTTTGCTTTACAGAATTCAACGGATCTGGAACACTACGACTACACCTGTGACGTCAAGTGTAACGAGGAACAGGTAGGTAAAAAAAACATAAGGAAATTGGATGTCCACCATCCGTTGTAATTACTTCCTTCCCTCTTCCTTTTTCTTGTCGATTATATTTTGACCGTTGGCTTGGATATAGCGACGTGGGAATATTGAAGGAGGACAGGGTGGAACTCCATCAGAATCGAATTTGAAAAGTTTCACAATTACAATTATCGAATTTTGTTTTATATTTCTGTGGTCTGACCGAAAATTGTTAAAACGACTTTCTGTGTAAGAATGAACGAGTTCAGAAATACTTGGCAACTTTATAAATACACCGTAAATTGTGTCATTTTGCACACAAACGCTCACACACTGTAGGTATATAATTTACCCTTCCTCGGCAAAAATTTTATGTAATTTGACTAGCTGTCATTTAATGATCCTAGTCTAGATGATTCCTAGAGAAATTAAGTGGAGGCAATATCTCTATGCCCTAAGAGTTAGGTAGTTCCGTATGTATTATAAAATATGTTTGGTTCAAACTCAGCAGTTTCCCCCAGTATTGTCTGTTTACTCTATTTCCTAATTTTCCAATCGAGTCGGTTGCTCCTGTGAAAACTAACCGCAGAAAAACGTTAAAATAGCGAAGTATTCAGTTTATTTCCATTCAGAATCTTCACTGACCACAGATCCGCTTCCGTCGTCCCATGCGAGTCGATGTGTCATCTGATTTCATGAAACCGTTCAAGTACCAGCACCAACCCATCAAATCAACATGATCGAGATACATATAGCTTCCGCAAGCGTGGGAAAATCGGTGGTTACATTCAGAAAGAAAATCGGAAATGAATTCTTTAATGAGAAATTTCCGAACCATAGAACTTTTTGTATCTTCAGTGCATAAATAAAAGAAAAATATCTGATCCAAGAGGTGTCAAATTTACACTGCTTTTGTAAATAGTATTCATAGAGTACATTCACTTATCCCATATCGAATTATGGCAAGTCTTGTTGCTCACATCGTATAATTTTCCAATTATAGCAACATAAATCGTTATTATTTCGTAGCAGACTGACGTTGAATTTTTGAGGTCATTCAAGTAACAGCATTTGTGACCCTTAGCGCCTCCTAGATAATGAAGTCTCCAAGAGGCTATATTCAGTATTCTTTGTTTATACGTTTTGGATTTTTATGACGATCACTTGACACTCGTTTACATTTGGTTATGGTAAAAGTGTTTTTATCGAATTTAAAAAAATGATAATACATTTTTATCTTCCCTATATTCGATTTATCGGTGAGAACCCATAATTGCATCCATGTTATCTAGTAGTTAATAATTTTGAGGAACTTTCCACTTAATTTGAATTAGGGTCATGCAAGAGACGATCATTTCATCAATATTATTTTGCTACATTTGGCGTTACCTCAGAAGAATAGCTACGGTTCATGGTACTGAGCTCAATTTAGAATTTCTATATTCCACAGTCTACTTGACGAAGAATTCTGAGAAATTTTTTTTCCAAAGCAAAATCCTTTCGGATATCATCAAACAAAGATGACATAAGTATATTCTCCTAGTGCCTCTGCGGAATGTGAATTATTGTAGGCGTAAAGCGTGTCTTTGCCACTTCAATTTAAACAACTAGATTGAATTATGGAGAACTTGAATAGCACAAAATGTCCTCGGACACAGTGTTTATGATAGTTCGAGTCGCATCATAATTAACTATTATTGACCTCTCCACTACTTCACTTGAAGCCCAGAGAAGTGTCTCGACGTTTATCTTTTCAAGTGCGAGTTAGACAAATAGAAGCTGTTGTACATTATAGATGGGATAAGCATAAAATTTATTCTTCATTATGTACAAGATTTCGCATCAACAAATTATCAAATAATATGGAACAGTATGAACTGCTTTGATTCTTGAAGATAGCTAGGTCATTGGAAAAAATAGGTAAAGAATCAAATTTTGAAAAAAAAGGTTTTGGACGAGTTATGGAAATGACCTGAAACCTAATCATTGAAATGAATTGGATGAGCAGCAATCAGATTGGGAATTGTGATACTTAATAGTGTTAATCTATACTTCTAACCCTCCTTTGTAAAAAGTTTCCGAAGGATTTCTCGAGAATCACTCTTCTGAATTCCCATGAAACTAATTGAGTGATCAACAACTCAAATTAATAAACTTCCTGGCAACAGTAACAGACAAAACAACTACTTATGGATCAACTCCTCAAATTGAAAGATATCAATTAATTCGCCGATTCGTAAATTGATTTAAATTGATGCGCATTCAAGCAAAGAATGTAAAATATATATTTCGACGTTATCTTTCGACGAGAAAGTACGAAATTCTGACTGCTCTAAAGTGGGCGATTTCGAGCAATTGTTTGTCTGAATTTAACATTGAAAAATAATACTCCGTACCCTTTAAGGCTGTTAAAAAAATTATATGAAAAACCCATACCAGAGACAAACTGTCTCTCTCTGCCCATACTATTTTTTGACAAGGCATCATGCACCCTAAAATTTTCTCGCAACTGTTCATTTTCACCCTGTATATTGTATCGCTTCAAGAGCACCATGATAAAAAAGAATGAAACGATTGAAATTCAAACTGCGAATAGTGATTGTGGTAACAATATACCCACCACTTATGTAACTGGTATGGAAGACCTCTTATCAAGTTTCCAAGGAACATAATATGGTTTCGCCCATCGGAACGCTTTGGAACCCAGGTTATTGTTATTCAGACGACTTTTCTGCGATACACAATGTAATTGAATTGCTTACACGAAACGCGAATAATGTAATAATTTTGTTATGTATGCAGAAGTCATTTATATGTTCATTGGAAGAAAAATCATGCCAAATATCGAGAAAAATAGGATTTTTTTCAATAATTCGGAAACCATGCAAAAATCTCCTGAAGCATAGGTGGAACATTCAATTTTCTTGGTATTCTTACCTGAGCAACAAAAAACTGTTGATATCATTGATTGTGATTAATTCTCTGATAGTCTGATGCATTTCTTAGAAAGCATTGAAGTTTATTTATCACTATTTGGGGATGTTGATTGTGACCAACTAATTTCCAGCTTCCTCATTAAGTCACAGTCGTAAACATCATGTAGGTACATGGAGCTCTCTCCACTCTGAAATCTGGATGCATTGTTTATTCTCGTGAGGACTTTTCAAATGAAACTTAGAAAAATTTCACTTTATACGTTGTCTCCTCATTATTTGAATAATCCATATGAATTTTCCTCACAAAATGAATATTTTTCAATATACAATTAATAATATTTTGATATCGAAAATGCTTCTTCTCGGAAACTACAATATATCAGGTGAAATTCCGTACAAAAATGAAGCTCCAATGAAATTTCGAAAGAGATCGACTCATACTGAGGGTGGAGAAATAAATTTGAAACTCATATTTTCGACTCCTAAATCTGTGAATATGTGGGCAATGCTTTTTTAATGCCTTTACTGCATCATATTAAGTCATCTGGATATTCAGTATTGAAAATTCAAATTTTATAGCAATATGCTTCCTTAAAAGATTAGAGCTACTATTATATACCGCAGGTTTTAGGGGGTACCTCAAAAACTGTGGGAATTTCAGGATGACGCTTAAAATATTCTTTCATGTTTCGATTTCGAAGGTTCCTTATCGGAAATAATTAACTAAAACAGAATCTTCCTCTCGAACGTACTCAAATTCCAGTTTTTTAGCTTCTTGATATCCATATGGCCCCAAGGAAGACTGATAATCTGCCAACAACTTCTGATGAAGCACAGAATCTAAATAATCATAGGTCAATCTCTAAAGGGTTCTCTGCATTCCAGATCATCCAAGACTCACATCAGTTTATCTGTTACTTCTCATGATTTCGCTTATCTTCGTTTTAGGAGCTTATTTATTTACATGTTTCACATGGCCGACGTCAAGTAGTTGCGGTTACCCTGTATTTTGACTGGGGTATTTCGCTTCTTCAAGTCAAGAGGGCTATAAATTAATACCTACAAGGGGCGATACAGGACGGTTAGTTTGGAATGAACATGAAGGGGTGTTTGTGTTCTGCTCATCTTCTTATCATCGCTACAAATTGCTGCCGCTTCTGTTTTGTGTCTCGCGTGACTGGAAGCATGAAAAGATTCATCTGAATTTTTATCTTCTTGAATAATATGCGAGGAAGAAGTATTGAAAAGAGGAAAATATTTTTCACCAAAGAAAATCGTTTGTTCATAGCAAATTCACGTTTTTCCAATGGAAATTTTCATTCGTTCATGCTCTATAAAAAAAAAGCTAACATATTTTTTCATCGTAATTCTTCTACAGAAAGTGGCGTTTTTCCATGTAGGGTGGCTTCGTCTTTGTCCACTTAATATTTTCATCTAACGATACACACCAATCGAAAGAGGAAAAGTAATTGATTTTTTATCGAAACCTTCCATTAGGCAATTCCAAAATTTTGTAACTGTATATGAGTCTCCATCGAAGATCCACATGTGTCCCAACAAAATGTCTATTCTCCTCTGAAATATCATTCAAAAAAAAACAAGGGGGGAAATAATATTTTATTATTATTTTTGTTCAATTTTAAATGAGTCTTCCGAAAAATCTCCTTTCAAAGTGAAAAGTACGTCAAGAAAATTAGTCTATGTGGTCAAAAATAAGATGTTTCAGGACATCCTAGTTAAGAATCATCTCTAACTTTCAACTGCCAAAAAAATGTATCATAGAAGATAGTGGATCTATGATGAATTCATTCACAACAATGAAGCAGTCATTTCTCTCGGTTGATGAACTTTTTACAATAAGAGAAATTGAGAGGAAATTGGGCCTATAGACGTGAGACTGTCACTCGGTCCAAAACGGATGCTGTAATTAGAATGCGTATGTCGCAAAACGAGCCACTGTCCACTTTCCCACGACAGAGGTTGAAATAAGCAATAATTTTATGTACCGAGATGCATTTCGTTTACAATGTTTTAATTTGGGTTGATTAAAATAAAATCATCAGACGGTCCAATTGAAAGTCTGGACTTTTAATTAGAAATTATGGACGAAAGCTCGTCGGGATGAAAGTTTGGTGAATTGGCGATGATTTAATGATGAGTTTTGATACTACAGCTGTGGAGCTTGTCCATTATGTTGCTTTAGACTCCCTGTGAATCATACCACTAGGTTTTAATTTTTTTGTGCGAAAAAAGATATTTCAGGAATCAGTTTAAAAGAGACATGTTTTGATTGGGACACCCTGTATTACTGGACCGATAAACCGTGTTATCCAGTTCCGTTTGGACTCAAACTCTCAAACCCTTGTTTCTGAATGAAAAAGAAAAAATTATCTCTATTGTTTGAGTATCTGAAGTAGCATCAACAATATTTAAAGGGATTTTAATTGAAATTTAATATTTTTCAGTGTGTGAAGGGCTGTAGGTTATGGAAACAAGCTCTGAGTTCATCATGCCCTAAGATTTGTGTAAGTATTTCTTTAACACTTTCAGTGTACCTCCTCCTTTTATATCATGAGAAAATTTCAAGAGTACCTTGTGCGATTTGATGCAAAGTCATAGGCTGACAACAATTAAAATATCTCCCTGGAAGAGATAGATGTAGACGAATAAATAATAATCGTTTCCAGAACGGCTTCACCAACAGGATAAAAACAAGGGACTACTATTGTGTCACCGGGTGCAACTCAGCCGTCGCCACTTACTTCACCCTTTTGGCTAAACATTTGGGTACCCCACCACCCCCTGCCCTGGTGGCCGATTCCCTCAATTCAACCTCCCTGAAATTAGAGTGGAATTTTCCAGCAGGAAGGAGGAAAGGTTTGACCTCATATATTCAGTGGCAATACCAAGAAAGGCCAGAGGACTGGCAAAATTGTCCGAATATTACTTGGAACGAGAGGGGTAATATAGTCCTGGTGGATAACTTGAGACCTTACACGAAATATAGGGTGAGTATTAAAAAAATTTAAGAAAAAAAGGATGTCCTACACTCCAATTGTGTTCTATGACGTTAAGCTAGCTGAACCCAAAGTCTTATCGAATTTTTATCAAAAATGTGATTGAATTATGATTTCAGGCTCATTAAAGTCTCCCAGTGGAAACCATACACTGCGAATTTTCCTCATATACATAAGTTAAATATGTAGAAGTCTGCAGAGAAAGTGGGATTTGGTTCAGTCTTTGCGATACAGGTGGCGCATCGTGATGAGAATTGTAAATATTTCTCAAAGCGACGCCTCTGGTTGAAATATTTAAACACTACATTGTGCTGCTGAGTGGACAATGATCCCAAAACCGTTCTACTGTTGTGTTTAGATGTTTCAACGTCTCTGGGAATTCTTACGCTCGTTCGTGACTAGCTCACATTATTAGAATTGTCGTCTCCAATTAAAAAAAAATCGAGCTGTTCGTAAAATACTTAATATCATTGTTTTTTCAGTTTAGAGTGGCCTTAATCCCAATTTTCCACGGCCAGCCGATCATATCCTCGTCCAGCGTGCTCATCAGCACCCTACGATCAGGAGTGCCAGAATCCAAGCCGATCATCGTGCGACATTCGGCGGTAGATTTCACTAGGATAAGCGTTCGCTGGGAACCTGGCCCTTTCCCGCATGGACCCATCCTCTCATACGTTTTACAGATCACCGATAACAATCAGGTTCATTCAGAAGTCAAGGTGTGCCCCGATTTTAAAACTCACTCTAGCTTCCTTACAATTTTCCTTATTGTGACAATAGCCACGCTTTTTTTGTCGTTAAACAATGTACCTCCGACGCTTTCAAGAAAATTTAAATACGAAAGCTATGCATTTCAAGTAGTTTTGTCACTTTTCTTTTACGTAGATTGATGCAATATTAGATAAGTCCGCTATTTACTCCAGAATGTTGCTTATTATTTTTCGTCTTGTATGTAATCAGCTTCTTTTCTTCCTAGATTTCTTTCTATGAACATAATAGGCTCGTAATTCATGAGTTCAAGGACTGAAGGTCCTTTGACTTTCTGACTAAGAACGTCTCATTGACGAGGCCATAAAGAAAAACATCGAGAAAACATTCACTACGATGCTAAAGTAGAAAACTCAACGAAATAAGCAAGAATCATAAGGTCTGTTTAGTCTGGGTTCCATCAGGAATCAAAGGTACTGAAGAGGCCAACACACTTGCCAGGAAAGAAGGAGCACAAACTACTCTCGTTGAAGGAATATTCTTCAGCAGTGTTGGAGAATGTATCTAGAAGAAATAGTTCCAGGAGAAGTATAAAACCGAGAAAGAGAATAACTCTTGAGGAATCTTCCGAGACTGGAACACTCAAAAAAGTTCCTTGGGAATTTTAACACTAGATCTAAGAAGTACCTGGATCTTTGCAAGAATATGCTGTACCTCCTTACTGGACTCCTTGTAGGGCAATATTGTCGCCTCAGGAAGCACATTATGAAAATGGGTCTAGCCTAAGCTAACGAGTGTAGATTCTGTGAGGAGAAGGAAGAAGCTACAGATAACCTGGTGACAGCCTTTCCATTGTTAACCAAGTAAAAAATGCTTTAGACGATGTAACGAGGATGTTACCTCTTTCAAGCCATCCCAGATACCCTAGTTCAGAGAACTCTGGAAGTGGACGCACAATAGATCTTTAGTGCAACGCAAACCCCTTTAAAATTTAGAAATCAACCGTACAGCATAAACCATCAGTCCTAAGTTGATTCATGGTTCGAAAAAGTTGAAGGAAGATCGACAAACCTCTTTTCAATGCAAACAATACTTATTTTCTTGAAAATGACCATGAATACTATAATATTCGAGTCTGTTCTTCAGAGATTAATCAGTTAGACTCAAGAATTAGATCTCATCCAAGCTGTAGAGGTCTGACTTGGACCAAAAATGATATTCGAAAACTCAAAATACTCACGAGCCTATTCTGTCAGTAATGATTCTATACATGTATACCGAAGTATACCTTAAACTTTCCTCTTTGTTTACTCTTCTCTTATTTTTACCCTCTTAACACCTCTTCGAATGTTAACTAGCACTTGCACATATTTCCTCTTCTTCTATAGATTCAATCGGCACCCAAAACTATCGATTCTTGAGCACCAAATGATACATTTCTATTTTTCTTGCCTTCCAATATATTGAAGGAGCTGGTGAGTACCTCACTTAACATCTGATGAAAAAAAGGTTCATGCACATTTCTTTATCTCTTTCTGCACCAACTAACACTCAAAGCTTTCTCTTGATGGTTGTAAATTTGTTTTGTCCTCTCGAAATGAGTTCGGGTAAATGTAATACTCTTCAGTGTACAATTGTCTGATACACAACGACATTATCATTTATACTGTTTTTTCCATTATCATTATATTCATCAATCATTAAAAACATCCATCAACAATAATACATCAGAATAATCAATGGAAATGCATGTGAAATGATATAACTTTACATGAACACTCGATGATAAAAGTATTCTAACCACTGGTTGTTGATTTTTTCTAGAAATATAAATTTTTCACATTTAAAATTGTCGTCGTTCTATTCAATTCATACTGAAGGACCAAAAATGAATTCAAAAGGTAGGGGCGGACGTCTCTGTTGGAGAAAAAACCTTGCTTTCGGGTAGGAACGACTTCAAGCATTTTTCTTTAACGCACAGGCTGTATGAATCTCGTTAAAATCGATGAAATCCTGGTTTTTCCGAGGTTTTTCTTCATTTCTTGAGAGTATATTTTCCTGTTATACTTCTTTTTGATAAATGAGCATTTCAAAGCGGCGTCCTTCTATGAACTGTTCACTGTTCGTGACTGTGCCATCAGAAATTATTATATTTTCATCGATTGAGTCACAATTTCAATCAACAATTACTCCTCACTCTTGATTACATTAATCCTTGGCGAAAATAACAAATGGAGCAGGAATGTTAATTGGGTTAGTTTCCACCGAAGGTCATATACAATGTATGATGATTTTTTTTTTATTTTGAAACATCAACCATTCTTTTAATGCTCTAGTCTTCGAAATTTAGTTCAAATACCTGACGATGGAAATCATTCTCGCTATTTAAATTATAATTGGAATAATAATTTGGTATTGAAAGGCAAAGTAGATATTTTCAGGCCACCTTTGCTATGCTATATTCTTTGATATTTTCTGAAAAATCAGGAAAGTCCTCGAGTGTTCATTAATCTACCCAATAATCAACCTCATGACAAAATCTTCGAACCTCAAATAACAAAACCCTCCGATACTCAATAAATATAATTCATAAAAACCTCAATCTTTGAATTAACTTAATCCAAACTTTTACACCCATAAACTAACTGGCAATCATTCAATCTGTAACAATTGACAATAACGCAAGGAACTTGAAATAAAATTGATTATTTTGAAATCGTTATAAACTCATTTCGAGAAAGATTTAGTCCTCTATCATCAAATTACAATACTCCTGTTTCCGCTGTAGGAAATGGCTCCAGGGACAAATTATTATATCTTCAGGAATCTAGCACCGAATACAAATTACAATGTGTCAATAAGTATGAGAAATAGTGTTGGTATAGGTCCTTCGGCCCAAGTCACGATTTCAACACCACCCGAACCATCTGGTAAGTCAGCGTTTACTTATTCTTGAAAGAATTTTCAATACCTTTAATCTAAATTGATATGTTATCATCTATATTGTACCCCCTGAAATAACATGGTCAGTAGAGGACCTCCAAGGTTTCGTTTTTGTCCCAGTATATTCCCTCTGCTTCAATCTGATTCTATTGAGATCGTTAATGTATGTACGTTTTTTCCAGCAAGGCATTCGAAAAAGCCTATTCTCATCCTAGGCACTGAGCACAGTGTCATCAAGCAAGGAGCTCATATCATTGACGAACCTGTTCTTCTATATGAAACCGAAAAGCAAATAAAAGGTAAGCAGGCTCAAGACCCTAAGTGAAGTCAGCCATTTCAGCCCAGTTTTCCAGGTCTGGCGGTCCATATAAGCAAAAAACTGCTGTTCGTATCAGAGTCTGACGGCCATGTGGCGAAAATGTCCATGGAAACGAATATTACAACTTATATCCTCACCCCAGATCAGATCAATTTCATGCCCTTAGATTTATCGGTGGATTGGCTGAATGATCAGATTTACATCTTGGGCGCTATCAAATTCAGCAGGATGTATCTGATTGCTCGTTGTAACCTCGACGGCAGTGGTTTAACTGTGGCTATTGCTGGGCTGCCGATAAAACCACACTGCATGGAGGTGGATCCCTACAATGGGTAAGAATTTTGGATTTATAAATATACTGTCGTACAAAATCTACCTTCCCATTTGTAGATATCTATTTTGGGCAATAAAGGGAAGCACGAAAGGAGGAATTCATAGGCTGGACCTAGCTGATATCAGCAATGGGATAAGGCATGAAGTGAGACCAGAAATAATATTCAAAGACGAAAACCTAGGAGCCTTCACCTTAGACCACACAAATTTCAGTATTTTAGTAGCTCGGCAAAGAAACAATACAATAAATTCAATATCGCTCGATGGGTAAGAAAATAAACTATAAATTTTCGTTCAGAACAATATGACACTACGGCTGCAACTTTACTATTCATTCCCGAAATTTTAGAAAGGAAGTTTACGATATGAGACCCAAAGTGATAAAATCCAAAATGCACAAGGTGGTCTCCCTGGCTACGGCCAACAAAATCTTCTACTGGACAGACGGCGTCAGTATTTTTTACGAAGAACACAGGAATGCGTATTATCACAATTCTTATCCCGATTTATCGCCGAGGACTTATCACAAAGTCATCGTCAATCTGGAGAGTTCTCAGCCAATTCCGATTCCAGTGAATCCCCCAAGGAACCTACAGGCGATGTTTGGGAATCACTTCGCCAAAGTCAGCTGGGAAGCTCCTCATCTGTTGGATGGACAAGGTGAGTTATATGTATTTGTCATTCTGGGAAAAGCGTTAACGGTCTGAAAATGATGGGATATGATCAGCTTTCTTCAATAATCATCTTTCAGGACGAGGTGCATGGCAAAACTGGTCTTACGAGGTATCGCTAAAAAATATAATAACCAATGAAAAGACTGCGATCAAGGAAATCAATGGCAGCTCTTGCACCGTTCAAAACCTGGCAGTAAACTCCAAATATTTGATCAAAACAGCAGCTTACACAACGTACGGACGAGGACCATGGTCCAGAGAGTTCATCGGTGCCACTCTGCTTAACAAAAAAGAAGAACCTTTCATACTTTGGGCAGCAGCAGAAGGATTACTAAGGTCAGATCCCACTGGACAAAGCGTGAAAACGATGATACACATCGATGAAATGAAACATACCGTTGACATGAAACACTTCTTCATAACCAACATAGCTTGGTACCAACAACACATATACATGGTAACGAACAATTCGCAAGTTTTTTGGTACGATTCAAGTACGCGCGAGCTGAAAAAACTCATAGATTATGTGGGCAGCATTGGCATAGACTGGATAGGAAAAAAATTGTACTGGTACAATCACAAACAACAAATGGTAAGAAAGCTTTGGAACTCTTGACCAAGTGGATCCTTAACTTAATTTTATAGATGATAAGAGGAAATCTGAATGGAACCATGCAAGAACCACTCAGTATCACAGATGTAGTCAGAGAGTTGGAGATCGATTCGGTTAAAGCATATATTTATTGGTCGACTGGGTACGATGTTGAATGCGCTCACCTTAATGGAGTTGATAAAATAGACTATAGGAAGGATGAATTCTACTCTGGAAAACAAGGTAAAAGTTCTTTATATATACCTTCGTAACAAAACTTCTGCACCCAAAATTGATCATTTGAAAAGGCTCACAATGAAGATTTGCTTCGCACTAGCCGACCAATGATATCACATTGACCACAAACAATTTCATAAGGACCTCATTCAGTCCAAAAAAACACATCTGGTTGTTTGTTTCAGTTATGGGTTTGACCCTAGACATGGACCACAAAAACCTCTACTGGATCGTTAGGGGTTCAGAAGGATCGAGCTTATTCAAAGCACCAATGGCTGGTTACATCGATACAAAGCATATAACTGTGGAAAAAATTGCTAACTTGCGAAATCCTGTTGAAGGACCCCTCTCCTACTTCCACAACAGGCTCCTTTGGCTCCAGGACAATAAAACTGCCATGGTCAGTGATCTTTTAGGTCAAAATATTGCCACACTCAAAGAAGCAACGATCAAAGAATTGACGACTGTCTATGTGGTGGATCCTACCTTTTACAAACTCCCAGAAACAGGTAGGAGTACACAATAATTCACACTTGGCGTCAAAAGACAAAATACTATATACTGCAATAAAGTCACCAACAGCAACTGCAGAGTTTTAATGATTATAATAAATACAGTTCCTAAATATGCGTCAAAAAATGGAGAAAATTATTTTTGTTCGTTACATTTAATCATCCCTAAATATTTTTTCGGAAATCTATAAGATGTATCTCATGATTTTTTCAGATACAATAAAAGTGGAGGACATTGTGGTAATCCCGAACATTGTTCAAAGGAATTCCGTAAAAGTTACAGGAACCTCGAGTTCGTTCAACGTTTCTTGGAGCCCAGTAGACAACGTTAACTATGGGACTGTTTTTTACGAAGTACAAATCGACAATATGTCCCATAATAATTCCACTGTAAGTATGAGTAGAACTATGTGTATGTTTTAACCATAGCCTTCTACGAGATTCAAATCTTTCTCATCTTTTACATCGAACATAAAAAATAATATAATATGGTATAACTTTGTTTTTGTAACGCTGTATGCGCTGTGTGCATAAGTTCTGGTTCTTGACTTGAATTGAAAGTCTAGAATTGAGATCACTCCAATACTATATCAGCGTTTTTTGCAATTTTAGATAATCACCACACATCCTTCCGTCAAATACTGGCAAAAGGTTACACCCTACACGAAACTCAATATGTCCATCAGAGCATTCACCTACTGGGGAACTTCGCCAGAAATGAAAGCGAACATTTTTTCGCCCCCATCAACGCCATCGGAACCCAGAAACACGAGAACTTACGTCCAGAACATGATGGACAATGAAAAAAACGTCACGATAAGGTTCAGATGGGACACGCCCTTGTATCCCAACGGTATAATCCAGGGATATAGAGTTTTCTGCTGGTACTACCACGAAGGTGCCAAATTGGATATTTGCCACAAGGTCATAAAAAGACCTGAGGAAATGGAGCATGTTGTTCAGAATGTGAACAGAAACGAAACTTATTTCTTTGAGGTGAGAACATGAAAGGGTTCAATCAGTTCCTTATTTTCCCATACAATAGTAGATAAAACATAAATAAGAAATCTTAAGAATTTTAGCCTTCGTCACATCCCTCTCCTCCCATCAGGAATTCAGCCTAGGACCTCCCTTGCCAAAACTCCATTGTTTCATTGTTCAATTACCTCCTGAATACCAATAACACTAGAAACCAAATTCATTTATTAACAAAATGCCAATAATATTACAAAAACGTAATTTGGTTGGTACACCTTGCAGGTGAGAGCCTTCACCAAGATTGGAGATGGAAAAATGTCCGAGCCTCTTTTGGTGAACGCCAAGGAAGAATTCCCCCTTCCCACCCTACTGATAGCTTCAGCAGATTCAATTTACGTCCAGGACATCGACGCCAATCGAAATTATTCCCTTCTACACGGATTAAACTCACCCATGGAAATGGGTTACTTGATGAAGGAGAACAAAATATTCTGGATCAACGAAATGAAGGAACTGTACATGTACACCACCACAACCTTAAACAAGACGAAAATTCTCGACATCGGAGGAAACGCGACAGGTTTAACCATAGATTGGCTGGAAAGAAGCGTGTATTTTGTTGTAACGGAAGGAAAATATTCCATGATAAATAAGATAGATTTGAATCTGTACGAGAAGGGATTGCTGCAACCTGTGGAGGTACTGAGAAGGCCTTTCAATATATCCAAATTGGAAATTTCGCCTTTCACGAGGAAACTATACTGGATAGAAGTGGAGGATAAGACTTATTTTAGACTGATGGAGAGCAACGTTGATGGTGGTAGAATCATTCAATTCTTTTCCAGATTCGATAGAACTAAAAGGTTTACTGACGAGATGAGGGATAAATGTAATTGTCCTTTGAATCCAGCGGTTGAAAGTTCATTCTCGATAGATCATTCTAATACCACGCAAAAACCATTATTCACCTTCATAGACCACAATTCGAAGAATATTTTGTCGTCTGATAAAGAAGGCTGTGAATGTGACGTCATAGCTAATTATTCAACTGTTAGCAACTATTTACCGGTGGAGAAGATAAAATCTGATTTTGGGTCTTTATACTGGACAAACCAAGAACAGGGGAACTTATACGTCCTGAAACGTCAGAAGGAACCGACGGTTGTATCTAGAGAAGTGAGAGCCTTAGATATATCGATATTTGGACACCACATCCAACCGCATCCATCCAAACAATGCTTGGCCCCCAAGCAAAACAAGGCATCCAGTGTTATCCTAGGAAGAAGGAAATCTTCATCCTTGCATCTAATACTCCCGGACTATCAAATTCATGAAAACTGCTCAGGTGTTTCTTTAGCAACGGTGCAATACACTTTGTGCTACAGTGAGGAAACTGAGGCTTGCGAATCTTGCATGGGAGATTGCCACAGGATTGATACTTTCAGCAAGGAGATAGAAATAAGAGGACTGCATCCTTATACTAAATACAAAATATGGGTTTCCTACGGAAATCACTTCACCAAATCTGAAGATAGGGTTGTTGGGCCGGTAGTTGTACTGCAGACAGCCCCAGGAGGTGAGTTTTTCTATTAATTTTACCCACAGTGGTCTAGTGATTGTCCTCATATACATTTTTCACAATTAAACCTTTTTTAGCTCCTTCCAAGCCTGTCAATGTAACAGCAACAGTCCTAAATCCAACATTGGCTGAAGTCACTTGGAAACCTCCATTAAAACTGAACGGAGAAACGGTTTTCTATGAGGTCCATTGGCAAACGGAAGGAACAAGATCTGGCGTTAGAAAGAAGGAGGAACAACCAGTTCAAGAACATCAAACAACCGAAAACACCCAAAAGACATTCAAGTCCTTTTTGCATAAATTATCGCCCAATGAAACATACACGGTGTGGATCAGAGCTTACTGTGAAAACAACGCGACATCAACCGACAGTGAAAAAGTGAAGATAGTGACTTATCCAGAGCCGTCTGGGATCAACTTGCTGAATAAGACATCACAGACGATGTCGCTATCTTGGAATAACTCGCAACACGTCCAGAGCGCCAAAATTCAGTACTCGACTCCGATATCCGATCACTGGCTAAACGCCACACTTTTGGAACAAAAAAAGGACGTGTTGTATTTTCATGTGAAAGATTTACAACCGAAAAGTTTCTACAGATTTAGACTCAGCCTTATCTACGAGAAATACAAAACTGAATTCGTATGGCCTTTGGATTCTAAGTTTACCTTCGAAACTCTTGGTGAGTGATTCAAAAAAGTTTTTTAATTTCATTTTATTTTTGTTAGTTTAATTTTTTTTTAATTTAATCTTTAATTTTCATTTTTATCTTCACTGTTTTTAATTTTTCATCGGAACTTTCGATAGGTGATCGGCCCTCTCCACCTGGTATACCTATAATACAATATATGAACCCGAATGAGTACAAAGTGTGGTGGGAAACTGCAAGGGAAAATGGGGCGCCTATTGAGTTATATAGGCTGGAGGGGTTGTTGCTGAAACATTATCGTACAAGAAGGAGCACCAACAGAACTGCTTTCTTCTACACGGCCCCTTCTATAATAGAAGAAGAACCTCAATGGAAAACTTTCTACAACGGAACTAGTGAGTTCGTTAAAATCGATCTATTTCTGATGTTATTGAAATAATCTCAATTTCCAGACACCTCGTGGATAATAAATGGTCTCAGCGAAGATTACAAGTATGTGTTCAGAGTTTTTGCTTTGAACTCTTTTGGATGGAGCGATCCCAGTAAAGAGAGCATCGAGTTTGACTTGAACGAAACTGCTAGGTTGGCTGATAAACAATCGGCTATGACGGTGGTTATTATAGCTACTGGAATAACCATAAGTTTCATTTTCATAGTGATCATTGTACTGATCTCGCGTAAGTAGACACGCCTTTTTGTTCAAATTCTAAATTACTTCTATTCACATTATTGCTATATAGATATTAAAAAGTGTAAGGGAGCTCACTCTACTAAATACCTTCATGCAAACGAAGCACTTTAACTGGCTCAAACATGGTAAAGGAAAAAAGTATTTCTTTCTCTTTCCCTTCACACTTTACGATTTATCGTGAATGTCAAAGGCCTCTCAACTGCAGTTGATCAAGATGAGGGGTAATACAATCCTCATCTTGAAAATATAGACTTTACTATCAGTTTTATCCGGAATCTTCATCTCAATATTTGGTTTCACAGTGTTATGCACCAGCAAGAAAAAAGAACCCCAAGTCATCCATATACCAAGAGCTCCAGATGTGGAACTGGCCACACTCAGGGAACTACCAAGACGTGGAGTACACAATACAAACGTGCTCTACGTTTCAACTCAACCTACACCCGAAGAAATCAAACTTCTTCCCCACATCAAGAGGTACAATAGTACAATTTTTATAGGAAACACATTCTTATGCGTGACGATTTCAGAGAACAGATAACCCTCACCAAATTCCTCGGGAGCGGTGCCTTTGGCGAGGTTTTCGAAGGTAAAGCCAAGGATATTCCGGGACACACTAAAGTTGCCATCAAGACCTTACGCAAAGGCGCGTCCGATCAAGAAAAAACCGAGTTTCTTCAAGAGGCGCAACTGATGAGTCATTTCAAACACGAACATATTCTGGAACTGTTGGGAGTATGCCTCGATAATGACCCGCATTTCATAATCATGGAACTGATGCAAGGGGGAGATTTGTTGACTTATTTGAGGTCTTCAAGAAAGCCAGTGGTAATTATTCTTGTCTGAGAAACTTATGGAACGTCCAAATTATTTTTATTGCATTTTCTAGACGAATACCCCGATGCTGACTCTGATCGAGCTGCTGAAGATGTGTGTGGACGTAGCCAGAGGGTGTCGGTATCTTGAAGAGATGCATTTCGTTCATAGGGACTTAGCCTGTCGTAACTGCCTAGTGTCATCGACGGATCCAGAGGTCAGAATAGTTAAAATAGGTGATTTTGGACTTGCCAGAGATATATACAAGAACGACTACTACCGAAAGGAAGGTGAAGGGCTTTTACCGGTGAGGTGGATGGCACCGGAATCCTTGATGGACGGTGTGTTCACGTCGCAATCCGACGTATGGGCTTTTGGTGTGTTGTTGTGGGAAATCATGACTTTGGGTCAGCAACCCTATCCCGCAAGAAATAATCTCGAAGTATTACACTATGTTAAGAGTGGGGGGAGGTTGGGAAAACCGGTGGATTGTCCGGTGGAATTGTAAGTAACATATTAGTAAAAAATGCAATAAATGATAAATATTGCCTCTACATTTCAATCTTTTTGTATAGGCATTCTCTGATGCTTCAATGTTGGCTGTTCACTCCCGACTCAAGGCCAACTTTCAAATATTGTTTGGAAGTTTTGGAAGATCTACATCAGCAAAATCTAAGAAACCCTACAACGGGTGCTCATGTGGGCGAATATATTAGTACAGTACCTGAATGTAAGTTCAAGACACTTTTAAGCATGTTTGAATGTATCAACTTCTAAGGTGCCGAACAATATCGCGGTCAATTACAGGAATGAAAAATATATTTTTCTTGTGCTTTGCTTCAGCTTTGAGCTTCAATGATGGACAAAAATGTTGCCATTATAACATATATTGAGATGGTATGCCAATTGCCAAATATGTTATTCGTATTCGCCCAAAATGACAAGATGGTATTGTTTGGTACACTGTGATTAAAAAGCATTTGTATGATCATTCATAGCATGTTAACTCATCCTCGGAATGCAATTGCTTTCAGACATGTATGGAGTAACCAATGCAGTATATTTTCAAGATATCAATCACAATACCTCAGGTAATATTTTTTGTTTGAAGAAGAAATTCAAACTAACATATAGCACAAAACTACTATAGCCACATAGTACGTTGAGATTCTTTTGAAGAAACATGTATTGAATATTTTCAGTCCCTTACAACTAAAAATGGTAGGAACTTTTATTCTTTCAACTTTGCCGCAAATACCTTGAATTCAAACAAAAATGGTATATAAGTATATGTTTAATTTCATCTCACCTTCTCGTGCATTTCATAAATCAATCTGCTATACAGGAGTCAATAATAAATTTAACGACTTTTTATCGCAAATAATTAAAGGGCATGCACAGATTACTAACATTTTAACTCACCAAATTACTAGCGTGGGTTCTGGAAATTAAGACAATTCCTTATCCAGATACATCTTGGAAGAGCGATCAAGAAGAGGACAAAGAAAAAACTCCATTCCTGATATCAGAGGGCGGTGAATCTGAGTGTAAAACTACAGAGAGTGTCCCGAAATATTTAGAACTTTTATGTGATCCAGCCAGTTCCTTAGAAAATGAGGGCTATGAAATTCCGAATCAAATGATAAATGACACATTGGACAGTGAGGACTCTAAAAAGACTCTCAAAATAACTTCACCGAACAATAGCAAGAAAAAGATTTGATGAAACTGATCGTTTAGTTCAAATAACTCAAAAACGAAGAACTATGATAAAATCGTACAAAATACAATCGAAATAATGTTTCTACTTAAGAATGATATTTTTTCCGAAATGAACATGTGTATATACTATATTATATATAACATAACAAAAGACTTCTGTGAATAGGAAAATAGATAATCATTTGAAACTTAAGTGTATGTGAAAGTCTATTATTGTAAATAATTAATATATAAGAAAGCAACAAATTCGGTCGAGCGTATATTTGGATATTACTATGAAATACTGATTGCTTTATTAACTATAGCAATACATTGTTGGTTTATGTTTATTGATGAATGATAATTTATTGTTATGAGTGGAAGTGTGAATTGTGATTTATATTGTTGTTAATTGTTCGCCAAGTCTAATTTAGCATCAATTCTGTTCTGCATGCTATATTCAAAGGATTATTTTTGAAATTGTAAATATGTAACTGATTTTGGCTGTAAAGAGGTAGTTTTACAATAAAGATTCAAATTAATTGTTGTTATTTTTCCTCAAACAATTCTTGTTCCTCGATTCCAATCTTGGAAAGTCCATTCTCGCTAGCATTCGTTAAAATTGTTACCGAACATGTATTGATTTTAGGCGCGAAAAAAGATAACCAGCTGATGAAATGACCCAATCTTTTTCGGAATTTTGGAAAAGCATATCTTCCAGAAAAATCATCGTAGATTCAAAAGTGATACATATTTTGAAAGAGCAGCTCTTCTCAATATAAATCTCGATATTTCATAGATCTCAGTGCAACCGTTTCGATCTTGACGAATTTTTCAGTGACTCCATCTTTTTCGGAATTTTTCAAAGATCAACTTTCGACCCGCAAATCTCCCAGAAAAAACAAAGTTGAGCAAAAAATAATATTTATTCCAAAAGAACAACTCATAGAGTAATAATTCTCCAAATTTTTAAACTTCAGTGCAACCGTTTGGTTTTGACGAATTTTTAAGGTACCTATCTTTTTCGGAAATAATTCAAATTCGAAACTATTATCAGTTTATAAAAATTTTACTTTGAATGAGTTCTTTGTTTTTCCCCATGATGATCAATGAATAAAATAATTTTTTTTTATGGAAGTCATCACAAGAACAAGTTCTACATAAGTTAACGATTTAGAGAATCTCATTATTTTCAAAGAAATCTTTGTATAATTTTTACCATTTATTGTTTTACCCTAAATCATATATTACATAAGTTTATATACAAAAATTGAAGATAAATAATTCTCCAACTGAACCGTAAGACTATACACAAAAAAAAATTATGAATTATTGATTTTGAAACCTCAAGCATCCTGTTCTTCTTTCTTCACCGTAACTTCCTCCTCTTCCAACTTCACATCGTCATCTTGTGCCTCATCTTTGCTGTTTTCATGGAGCAGCACATATTCTCGTGAACTAAAGCCGAATTTGATAACATCTTTCTCCAATAATTCGACGTATTTCTTAGACTCAATTTTTTTATTGTTTATGAATGTTCCATTTGCAGATTCAAGATCTATCAAATAAGGTCTCACTCTTTTACCTGTAAACAACATATCTCATTATAAATCAGAAAAATAATGAACAGATGTATGAAATTCAAATATATAATTCCTATCAACAAATTTTTTTTTATATATGTACTCACCAACACTCCCATCGTCTCGTGTAAAGGGAACCAAGCGATATTGAAGAGCAGCATGTTGCTTGGAACAAGATGGATGATCAACCGGTAAATCAACAACTTTTCTATCCCTCCCAATCAAATAAGCACTTTCTCTATGAATATATAAAGTTTGAAGAGCTTTCTCTCCTTTAAAAGGATATAACCTCCATCTACGTTTTGGTTTTCGCGCTTCTGGGGGTTCACTATACTTAATGACAACACCTCTATAAGTATTTGTTTCTTCAGTTAATTTGCCTGACAGTCCAAAATTTGGCTTTTGCTTTTCTCCAGTGGGTTTCTCATTAGAGTTCTTCTGGTCCTCTTTACCCCACTTAGCATTAGCATGATCGAAAGATTTACTTCTACTTCTTCTATTCCTACTACCTCTAAATCTTCCAGGACTTCTTCTTCTAGTTCCGAAATCATTTCTATCCCTTTCATTTCTCCCCCTTTCCCTTCCATATTCATTTTTTCTTCGATCATCACTCCTATTGTCATTCCTATGTCTGTCATCTCTCTCATAACTTCTTCGGTATTTTTGATTCTTACCTCTTTCAATTTTTGTTTCATTTCTTTTACTATCAACCCCCTTATTTTCTCTGTGCTCTCTTTTATGTTTATCAGAACGTTCGTGTTTACTACCGTGTTGATCCTCTAACTTCTCCTTCTGCTGCTTTCTAACTTTAGATTTTCTTTCATTTTCAGAGTCACCTGAGCTATTTACTGAATGTTTCCTCTTCTTATATTCTTTACTAGATAGACTACTGTCTGAGTCTGATGAACTTTTGCTCGAACTAGAGGAATCTGATCTGCGTTTTCTACTCTTCGAAGAAGACATATCAAAAACTTTAGAGAAATTCTGAGATAAAATCACGAAACTCGCCAACAAGAGACACAATAACTAGCCTTAACAACTCCCGAAGAACTCGAACAAGAAAACTAGAAAACTGAAAACAAACTAACGAACTTCTTGGTTATCCACCAACTGTCAACCATAAATTATAGTATCTGCCATTAACCACAGAACACATCGTTATCACAGAATAACAAAGATCTTTATTTTTCGAACTTTTTTTCGAAAATTGTGCTGCCGATCACAGAACTATAACCCACAGAACAAAACATAAAATATAACTTTTCTCTGGTGTTCTGTGCTCTGCGTTTTTGTTTTGACAAGCAGAGACAGGTTGTCTCTGTTGACAGGTCAGGTTGCAGGTTTTCAGACTCAGAGCCATATGTTTCAGATTAGAAGTATATCGCCCTATACAAAATAGTGAAATGTCTTCAAAAGTTACTTTCAAAATCACTCTAACATCTGATCCGAAATTACCATTTAAGGTATTGAGTGTTCCTGAAAACACACCGTTCACAGCTGTCTTAAAATTTGCAGCTGAAGAATTCAAGGTTCCACCAGCAACTTCTGCGATTATTACTGACGATGGGGTAGGAATTAACCCGCAACAAACTGCTGGTGAGCATGCTTGAAAAAGTGTTTTTCCAATAACCGGTGTGCTATTAATGAGAGATTGGTTAATCCATATATCTAAGCTGAAAATCTCTTGCCTCTTCTAAAATGTTTCATAAATTCAACAGGCATGTAGAGATATTCAGATAACCCCTATTTTGTTTCAGGTAACATATTTCTTAAACATGGTTCTGAGTTGAGACTTATACCTAGAGATAGAGTAGGATGTATTGAAATAATAGGTATATAACGACTGAAGATATATCAGTTTGTAACATGATAGATTTTACAATTTTTCCATCAGTTTTCTGTTCATATATTTTATTATGAAGTTTATAAATAAATTCTAGAATCATGCATTGATTTCTTCAGGGCATGATTCGTCAAAACACTTAATCATTTTTTCCCGAACTTCTGCAACTAGATCATCTATAGATTTAAGTGATTTTCCTTCAGTGTACACAGGAGGTAGAACAGTAATCACCACTTTGCCTGCAAAAAAATTTCACATAACTTGACTAATCCTTAGTTGATATGTATACTCTACCATTATGAAAATGTTTCTTCTCGTGATCTAGAAAATAATAGTAGCTAAAAACTACAGGTAGAATAGGTATTTGTTCAGACAAAGCCATGTGAAATCCACCTTTTTTGAAATTGTGAATTTTTCCATCACTTCTTCTCGTGCCTTCAGGAAATATCCATAATTTCACCTGAAATGTATACCCATGATAATATATGCTTCTCTATTGCTTAGATATACTAGATAAAGATCTTATAACCAATTGTAATGATGAAATGTTTTACTTTTTCTTTTTTCCTCTTTTGGAGTTCTTTATTCAGAATTTGTCTAGACACCTCGCCCTTTGACCGAGGAATGAAAACTACTCCAGCCAGCCAAAGAAAAAGTCCAAATGGCCAAGCATATCTCAGTTCTTCTTTTGCAACAGCCGTTCCTCTCCTAAGAATAGGCCATAGGTGAAACATTCCTGAGAAATATTTCAATTACAATTTTCGGAATTTATCACGGTAAAATTAATTTTAACCCAACTGTGGATGATGGCCCATACCCGTATATACCAAAAAATTTCTTCCCTAGCCCGGGATCGAACTCAGCACCTTGCGGTACTAAACGGACGCTTTAACCACCAAGTCACGAACGCTATTACATCCGCGAAATGTCTAAGAAACACAAATACGAGGAGATTGAAGCTGTTCGCAGTGCACCTTGCATTCGATATAGAGGTATAAAGGCTTCCTCCTTGATACAGGCTTCCAAACAAATGACCTATTACCAGATAGCAGCCACGTGAAGACCATCTGCTAATTAGATCAGCTCGTTCTTAGGAACGATGCATGCGGAATTCCTAATATGGAGGATAGACCTCCATAGTTCCTATGGTACTAATCCAGGTGATAGCAAAGTAGCTACAATTCAGTTCAAAAAAATTAGAAGGGTGATGACGTAGAAGTGGTGGCAATGTCAAGCTCACTGACAGAATTCGGTCAGTGGCGTAGCATAGACAATGGATAAAGTTGAAAGAAGATTATTTCTAAATTCAATCAAACATAAAAATGTAATAACTCACCTACAACATCTAATGAACTCTGGTGATTTGCCATAACTATGTACGACTCATTCTTGGAAAGATATTCTTTACCTTCTATTATCCACTCGATACCGATAAGAGGGGATATTATACGGCATAAATAAGAGAGAAAACTGAAATTTAAAAAAATTTACGAGTTACATTACAATATTTTCAGCAACTTACAATAAATTGTCGACGTTTTTTGGCCTCAAAATTGCCACGGGAAATAAAATTATCGATGTAACAATACATATAACAATATATATGCCAAATTTGCTGTAATATCGGAACTTCTCAGAGATGAAATAAGAAAACAAGAGTATAAATATCAGTATTATCCATGTATATGAAGAATCCATACTCCTAATAATATTAGCACTTTGAAATGATGAGCTCAAGGTCTACAACTTTCATCATTATATTCGTTTTCGTCAGATTCAAGTGATTACTGATTTATTTTTAGATAAAGTAACTTATCAAGTTTACTATCATCATTGAACTTGGGGATAGTCTTCATGTGCGGTTAAATAAGTAGAGAGATGACAAAAGTTTGATTCTAGTTTTCGTAAAAATCAGTAAACTAATAAGCCAGTTATTAGTTCGGTGATAAAAATCAATCAACGTTAATGAAAACACTTGTAAATTGTTGAAAAGCCTAAAAATGTATTTGAAATGGAAGTCCTGGCCTGTATAAAATTGTATGCTAACTTCCGGTTGAAAAAGTTGCTGCTTTAAATAATCTGAACTGTACTGTACTGTAACTAAAATTCCTCTTGGACTTGAGGGTAGTAAAGAGTAACAGTTGTTACTCTTTGGTAGTACTCCATATCAAAGATTACGGAGTAACCAGAGATATATCTCTGGGAGTAACTCATAATCTTTGCTCCATATCTGTGGGACAGAAAACAACTCTGAAAGATATAAGAAGAAGAACTCTGTGGTCTATGGCATAGATGTGGAAAATTCCAGACTCGGGAAAAGAATCAAGAATAGTGAATTTCCATTAGATTTTTGATTGAATATCTACACGTGAAAAATCTTGCTTTAACCAACTTAATTTGATTAATTATGGAGCAAAAAATCGAAGAGGTAAGCTCAACACAAGACTTTTCATGTGGGGAAATCAATAAGTTTTTATTTCAGCTGAAGAAAGATATTTCCGAATTGGAAACGCTTTTAAAACAATCTGATAGACAAAGAGTTAAAGACATTTTGAGCATTGAGTTGAGGAGATTGGTGTCAGAACATGTTAAGCTTGAGGATACACTGAAAAATGAAAAAATCACACCCAGCACACCTATTATATCAACTGATAGAAGATATCAAGTCAAGCTAAATAATTATGGTTAGTTCAATGTTTATTTCTTACTGTTGAGGAAATGATGTTGACGACTATAATCAACTGGAAATCTTACCTTCATATTATTACAGCATGGGATCAGTCAACAAAATTTGTAAAATTTTTTGTAACTGTTCCTGGAGTTCATAACATTCCTGCTGAAAATGTTGTATGCAAGTTCACCCCCAAATCTCTAGAATTAGATATAAAGGACTTGGACAATAAGGATTATCTATTCACTATAAATAAATTATTAAATCAAATAGAGCCAGAAACAAGCACTTGGAAAGTTAAAACAGGTAGATAATTTCTTTTTTGCTTCGTGTTGTCAGTTCTAGTTGTTGATATAATTTAAATAAACTGAAAAATATCTTAAATTTCAGACATGGTTGTTATAAGTGCACAAAAGATGGATCCTTCAACTTGGTCCCACGTTACAGAGATTGAAAAAAAAGTCAGTGATGCTAAAGCCAAGAAATATGATTTGGATAAATCTGATAATCCAAATGATTCCCTCATGAATTTAATGAAGAAAATGTGAGTTTTAATTTTATATTAGATAGTTGTTATAATGAATATTTTTTATGAAAAATCTACAGGGCTACTGGATTACTACTATTACTGGACACTTTGTGTGTAACACCCTATATATATATATAAATTTCTGTTTTAGGTATGAAGAAGGGGATGATGAAATGAAGAGGACTATCGCTAAAGCCTGGACTGAAGGTCAAAATAAGAAAAACTCATTAGATTTATAAAATATTTAAAAAAATTGTGTTCCTTTTATTTTTTTATCCAGTTATATCTACTCGAAGTATTTTCAAAGTAAATCGTTAATTTTATTTCTACTGTCGAAGCTGGTATAGATTCCTTTGGTTGTATACTTTTCATGTATTCTGAAATTCAGAAGTTAATTGTCTGTTTTTGAAAATTTTACTACAGCATTCAATTAAAGTTGTTCATTATATATGAAAAAGCTATGGATTTTCAATCTCTTCTTTCATTACCTTAGTTTTTTTTATTTTCTCCCAATCGGTTTTATGCGGGAAAAACTTTAGAAAATTAATTGTATTCCATGGATATTTATTGAATTCAAAAAGTGAGAATATCAAAATATAGGCAAATTACAACACTTTCCACACATTTCACACTTACAAATTCAAACTATTTGATCAATAATTATGGAGAGACAAAATTAAAAAAGTCTGACCTAAACCATTAAAATATATTTCAATGTTTATTTATATTCTTGTCTGTAAATTTGAACTAATCTTTGGCTTGAACAACAAAATAAACATATCCTAGAATGAATATACATTCAAATAAAATTAAAATAATAACTGTTTATCAAAATACTGAAGTTGACTCTTACTGCAACAATACTGTTTGGGATAATAGTGGTATGTGCACTATGAAAATTAAAACCATCATAATATATATTCTCCAGAAGAGAAAAAAAATACTTGGGGAATACGAAGTTCTAAAAAATTATAAACGATAACAAAATAATACATAACAGTAAAATCTATACAACATTAGAATTTTTTAGATTTTTCACATTCTTTATTTATTTCATGAAAAGTGGTACTCATTTTCTGATGTGTTTCGTTGAGAATGCTGTCCAAGTCATCCAAAGTCTTTCCGCAAGTTGGTATAGGGGGTAGCACGGTCATAATGACTGTCCCTTGAATAGAAATAAATGTCACACTTAAAATTTATCATCTACGGTATGTAGTATAGTAATCAAGAAAAATACTCACCTTGGTCGAAACTTTTCTTTTCATGGTTTAAGAAGGTATACTGATTAAAAACCACAGGTAATATAGGTAATTGTGCACTTATTGCTAAGTGGAAGGCACCTTTTTTGAAGGGATGTATCTGTCCATCCGAGTATCGTTTACCTTCAGGGTATATCCAAAGTTTGGCCTGTGAATAATTATTGATGAATTTTCAACTGCTTTGTTTGATTATTCAATAAAATGAAACTAAAAATTCAGTTAGCTCCTTTGAAATAACATGAATATGCGCTGGATACTAAGGTTCTCTAGCGTTTTGAGGGTGAATATCTGTCATGGAGCTGCATTATTGCCATGCCAAATAATAACTGAGAGTGGCTATTGAATTTGATATATATAGTTGTGAAATATTACACAATAGGCAAAGCCTTCATTATATTTCCATGCGTTGTTACTTCTTTGGAAAGTTCGATATAATAGCGGATTATCATCCCGATAGCTTTGTCGAAATTCTGAAAGGTCTTATTATTTATAGTATAGAGACGGTGAGTAAAGAATAGAAGTATGAAGCCGAAAACTGTGTTCATTTGCAGGGTAACATGGGTTTGGATAATTTTAATTGCACTATACCTAAAAAATTAATATTCGATAACATTGTTCTGAATATTTGACAATACGAGTATGTACTACTTTGCAAATTATTCAAAGGAATAAATATATCTAGAATTTAAAATATAAGGATTAAGAATGTCTTGAAAATTATCTATTCTATTCAATCAACACATCGTCAGGTTGGCCGAGCGGTCTAAGGCGCCAGATTTAAGCTCTGGTTCCCGAAAGGGAGCGTGGGTTCGAACCCCACACCTGACATACTTTTTATGTTCTTAGCGGACTTCTAAATGACTTGGGATTTGATGGAAGTATAATTCATATATTATCACTAATAACGTCTCAACAAAATTATGAAGGTTGAGAGTTTATTTGTATATTAGATGACGTCAGATTTAATTAAAAGTAAAAATAATTTCATATGAGGCATAAAAGCTGTTTGACTCTTTATATTTTGTGTCAATCTATAACTTCCCAGAAATAATTGATGTGAAGATTTGTAATTTCAAAACGAGAATATTATAATTATGGTATTGGGCAGATATATATGAGATCTCCCAAAGTTGCTCATTTATTGGTATGAGGAAGAATGAATTACCATATGGGATAGTTTTTTCTATTTATTCAAATCGGTATACCTTTGATTCAACATGAAAAAGTAGAATTTTTTTAGTATTACGACCTCATCAGAATACAATATATGGGATACGAATTATACAGTTAGAATTCACACGATCGTTCAAAAATAATGATTAAATTATTTTTCTAAAAGATTTATTTTCAAAGTTATTTCAATGACCAAATATAATAAATACACGTGGGAAACCTCTGTTATACTGGATTTTACGTGAAATATTTGGTTCAAATTTTCAGTTATTCCACTTTCGAAACATTTAAAAAAAAATCAGAATCGATGTTGTCACTATGGTACACTATAGGAATATTCAATGATGGATGAATGAAGGCCAAAAACAAATACGTGAAATATCAAATGGATATAACACATTTTTCAATGAAGACATTGATATGTTATCTGATCTGTATGCATGGCATATGGCATTGCAGTTTGCTCTGCCTTTGGAGAAGAGGACGCCTGGCTGAGTTGCGAATATATCAATTTTGATGTATATCCCCGATGCTGTAAGGTTAAAGGAATTTCCAATTTGGATAAGAAATTATCTTACCTTTTTGTCCTTAATCATTTGACAAGTTTCTGTCATGATTTCTTTGGATTTCTCGACGTCGGTTCTGGGAATGAAAACCAGCCCTGCTAACCACGCTCCTAATCCGAAGGGCCATACGTAGAAAACTTCTTTTCGGGCAATTACGGTACATTTCTGCATAATTGGCCACATATGGAACATTCCTGCATGGTGAAAATGCAGAAATTATCAATATTTTTCGACATTTAAATTTGCCGTTCAAAACACACGCTTTTTCGATAAAAAAACATTGATAAGTGGTCGTGGAGAACATGCCACATGAAAGTTTTTTGACTAAATCGAAAGCGTATACCTATAGGAGAATTAATAGGGAGAAAAACTTGAAAAATAAAAAATTGTGGCGCACGACCACAAAATCTAATCAAATCTACCTGTGATCATATATATTGAATTGTCCGCATAAAAAATGATAATGGAATCTGTTCAAAACAATTCGTTCCTTGGATATCCGAATTATCAATTTGGAAAAACAAATATAACCATTTACACAGTTTGTTATCGATTTTTGAGGAATTCACTGAATAAATATATCAATTGTACTAGGAAATGAATGAATGGTGCTATATTGTTAAGGTTATACTTTATCACAGCCGTCTATTGAGACTGTAGTTATATATGAAAAATAAAATTTTCGGGGTAAAAATTGAACTTTTCATATATATAAGAAAAAAATACTTAAAAAAAAGTCCCGGTACCATTTGATGAAATAAAATCAAATTAAAATATAGCGAGTAACATATACATATACATCTACTTTTTTATTTGAAGTCGAGATTTTTTTATTCATTAATATAACTTCTCCCTTCGGCTGACACCTGAGCTTTTTTCAAAATCGGAATAAACATAATATCAGATTTATACCTCTGTAATACACTCACCTAAAACATCTAATATGCTTTGATGATTTGAGACAACGATAAAAGCTTCATCTTTTGCAATATAGTGTGTATTTCTCAATTCGTATTTTACTCCTAGTAATAAACGGACAGGGCTACATAGTCGAGATGCTATTCTAAAATAATTAATTAGAATAAAAATATCAACAAAAAATTCTTAAAAAAAAAACTTACAAGAAATTTCTAATATGCCTTGGTCTCAAGCAGAAAAAAGGTGTAAGATAAACAGCATTTATTGTGCAAAATAAAATATAAATAGAAAACTTCGCGTAATATCTAAAAACATGACTAGTTTTATACAATAACGGTAGAATCAAGAGACATGAAGTCAAGAAAATTTTCAAATACGATTCAACCATAATGTTCAACCAAGAAAAGATATACAACACACTCGTTTCGCGTTCAAAATAATACTAAATAATAATAACATAACTCGATTCAATTTAAATTGAATGAAATAGGTTAGGCTTCAAAATCGATAACATCAATTTGTTTGTTGTGAATGGAGAGGTGGAAATAATGAAATAACTGACCAATCAGAGCGCTCTAGCTCTCATTAGACGTCAAATTTTCTGTTGCAGAACAGGGGATGTCCCTGTTTGAAAATTTCAATTTAAAGGAGATATTTTTCAACTCGTCCGACTGATTTTACCATATCTCTATTGTTGAAATATTAACTTGAAAATTTGGTTGAGATAAACGAGAAGGGAATTTTATATTAGTTTCCAAAATATCCATTCTTACAAATATAATGTAAAAAATTAAATACAATATTCAAAATATATTGCTTATTTGAAATTCTTCAATCCAAAATGTAATGGATGAAAGCTGAACTTTTCCATGCAAAAAGCAATGTACCGAAAAAAACATAAAATCTGTCGGAATGTTTTCCTAGAGAAATGTCAAAATTAATGAAGGCTGTCATCCAGATATTTGTTTATCAAAGGAAATCTGTGGAAGGAAATTGAAAAAGGAAAACATGAAAAATGAAAAGTCCAGATTCTAATATTTGTCAAGTTGAATAAAAAGTGAAACTGTATGAAAAATGTTTCATAAAGAAACGTTTCTTAAACCTCAACCTCGATTAGATTTGAAATGGTTGAAACTGGATATTCCATCACTGTTCAGTAGTCAAGAGAATTTGATAAATAACTGGAATGAATTGGTAGTGGATGGAGAATTAATTGGGCCTTTTACTGATGAATTAGTTAATTGTGTAGGGGTTGTAGCTAAGAAGGGCGAATTGGGAAAGTTTTATTGTGGACAAAAAGTAAGTATGTTATTGAACTTGGCTGGAGAGGTCCTTTAAATTCTCCTTCCAGGTGTTAACATGTACTTGTTGTGATGGAATTTGTGGCCCCAGTAACGGCTGTAATTGTCAGTCTTGCCAGAAACTAGACGCAGAAGAAGCTGAAAGAAAGAGTCAGTTGAAGGAAAGAAATTCTTTGCCTTCAGTAGATACCTTTCTAGGCAGATGGTCATGGGGGCCACAACCAAGTGAGCTCTTTCTCAGCATCCTCAACTAAACTTTATATAATTTAAATAATTTTTTGTAGCCATAAAACAATTGGATGAATGTATGCAAAGCCTCAATCATGAAGTGAAAAATGTTTGCCATGAAGCCTTCTGTTCTACTTTATCTATTAGGAGACTACAATGCCGTCTTATGCTCTTCAAGAGATTTTATATATCTTTGAATCGAATACCCCAACAAACTAGTTGTACTGAAACTTCAAAAGAAAAACTTGATGTAGCCGAGATATCTATTAAAAAAACAAGAAGAAAAGATTCCTCAGTCCAAAATCCAGTTATCAGTTTGGCAAGAGTGGGATCTAGAGCTGCTCTTAATTTTTCTTTTGCATTTCTGAGGAGAGCTTGGAGATTAGGTGAATAAGTTACAATTTAGAAAGTTCCCCTGATTTAAAAAAATTTTTTTTAGGAGAGGACATAGATCTTTGTAGTGAATTATTAACAGAATCCCTTGAAGCTCTGCAGTTACTACCTGCAGCTACTTTATTTGATACTGACTCAGTTTCACAAGTATGGTTGGAAGTTGTGGAAAGATCCACAAAATTTCTCAAACAAGTTATTACTGGGTGAGGTTAATAAAAAAAGAAATTTTGAAACGTTTTCTGATTATTTCGTTGTAGGGAGTTGAGTAATTCCAGACAAACTTGTAATATCCCTAGGGAAGATCAACATACTTCTTTACTACTACTCTTAGAATTGGCCTTACAAAGAGGGAAATTGAGTTCTTTTCTTGATGTCATTCTCTTACTGTTGAATTTGTGGAATAAAAGAGCTAATTTCAGTGATAATAGGTGAATATTACTATTTTGATTATTTTTTAGGATGGTGTCAAAATTACTGGTGATTTTTCTTATACCAGGTTCTCTCTTTCCATTGAAGAGAAAATAATTATTATATTATCATATTGTTTAATTCCAGAGGAACATCTGAGGTAGCTAGTGCACCTCTGCTTCCATTTCTGAAAAAATTCACCGAAATTCAACCTTCTAACAACTTCACTCCGGAATCTGAAGATTTTCCAAGTTGCACTAAAATTTACCTGGATCTGACACCACTCCCCGATGATAATTCCATAGAAATTGATTTGAGACAAGCTGCCGTATATCTTTTAGCATATTTGGATCGGCTTGCTGCCCCACATATTACCCCATTGTCATTCAATAAGGTAAATAGTTTTCGGGATACTGGAATTGTTTTTTTTGATTTTCTCTTTGCAGTCGTCCTCGAATAATAGCCAAAAGTTCTGGGGTTGGGGAAGATGGGGCACAAGTAGCTGGTTAATTGGAAACAGCCCGGTTATTTTCGATTGGATCTCGGAATTGAAGGTCAAACAGCTGTGCTGTTCCCAAAGCTCCATTTTGATTTTGACCTTCACAGGCAATCTGTATAGGGTTTATTATATCTGCGAAACAGTGTGCCCTCTTTTATATGATGGTAATAATTACTGTTATGAATGTTTGTTGCGATCCCGATTTTCATAAATTTGATTTTCAGCTTTCAAAGAGAAAGAAGTTATTAAAATCGCTTCTCATCCAGAAGGGAATCATTTTATGGCATTGACTAAAGATGGTGGGGTATATTCCTGGGGGTATGGAGATTGTGGAAGATTAGGTTAGTCACTAGATCTATCATATAATATGATATTTTTTTTACTGATTTATACACCTGTTTGGTAGATTTTTTTCGGCCAATGCAAACAAACATTTTCCTGATTGAAATAATGCGAAAACTCGTCAAAAAATTCCGTTTGAAATATATCCGTAGAAACATATGTATGACCATCATGGAATCGAGTGTCTTTTCCTAAAAAAACTGCGATAAGATCTGTTAAAAACGCAAAAAAAGGCTTGAAATCCCATTCGAATGTTACTCTCTTGGTTGTGTTCGTTGAAGAGCTACCTTCACGTCCTTTTGAAAGTATAATCTGTTATTATCGCCGAAAGTAAAACTCTGCCGCCTAAAATTCCATACATTTTCGGCTTTTTCTACAGGTCATGGCGACAACGTGTCAAGAGAACAACCAACCCTTATACAAGCTCTTACCAATGTAGACGTTGTGGATATCGTATGTGGAAGTTCTTATAGGTGAGTTCCCTACTATTCTCCCATTCAGTTTTCACCACTTGTCTCTTCCAGCGCTGCAATTTCATCGAGCGGTGCCCTGTATACTTGGGGAAGAGGTAACTACGGCTGTTTGGGACACGGCACTTCAGAACACGTACTGATACCCACCATTGTCTCTGCCTTGAGCGGTCAGCATGTCGTGAAGGTCGCGTGTGGGCCAGACGATCCGCATACGTTGTGCGTAACCCTCGATGGAAAAGTTTACAGCTGGGGCGATGGAGATTTCGGAAAGTTGGGTCGGGGTGGATTCGAGGGCACCAAAGTGCCGAAACTCATCGATAAACTGCAGAATGTGGAGATTGTTGACGTTTATTGCGGGGATCAGTTCAGTCTTGCACTGTCGAAGGATGGGAAATTGTACAGCTGGGGTAAAGGGGAAGGTTGGAGAGTCGGTCATAACAAAGAAGAACCTGTCAGGTATATACACTACGCAAAAAAATTAACGCACATTATGGAAATCTCAAATTTATTCTACAACTGAAGGTGTTCACAATGATAATTATTTTCATCAGAATTATGCATGCATATGTTATCCACTTTCAACGGTTTTCTTCAATACAGATGTTTTTTCCCAGCAGGAACAAAAAAAGATGATATCAGATTTTGAATGTATTGGCTCCATTCTAAAATCGGTTGTTCTCGATCAATTCTAGTGATCAATAGTTTTTCTTTCGTTCGATTTTCTACACTCGATCGCTATGCAACGCGAAACACGCAATTTGACCCAAGAGGAATGTGCCCAAGCGGTAGTTTTGCGAGAAGAAGGGTGGACATACACAAGAATTGCAGAAAGGTTTGGAGTTTCCCATACAAGTGTGTCCAGAATGTTGCAGCTATTCAGGGAGACAGGTATGAATGTCCGAAGACCAGGACAGGGTAGACCATGGGTAACAACTGCCATTCAAGAACGTTACTTTAGAGTTTCTTCGTTGAGACAACGGTTTGCAACCGCTCGCCTCCTTCAAATTCAGCTTGAGCAAACTCATGAGGTGCAAATTAGCACTCAGACAATGAGAAATCGCCTCAGAGAATATGATTTAAGGCCTCGTGTCGCGGCAAGAGGCCCAGCTCTTACCCCAGCCCATCGAAGGGCGCGTTTGGATTTTGCGAGAGAGCATATCCATTGGGAAGAGGCCGATTGGAAAAGAGTTCTCTTCACAGATGAATCTAGATTCTGCCTCTACCATTGTGATCGACGTTCCCTTGTATACAGACGTCCACATGAAAGATATGCTCAGTGCAATTTCCTGAATACTACTGGTTTCGGCGGAGGATCGATTATGGTATGGGATGGAATATCTTTGACTGCTCGCACAGACCTAGTGGTCGTTGATAATGGAGCTATGAATGCTGATAAGTATATAAGGAACATTCTTGAAGAGCATGTGGTGCCATTTGCCCCATACATTGGTGAAAATTTCATTTTTATGGACGATAATGCCAGACCCCATCGTGCGCGCATCGTTCAGGAGTACCTTGAAGAGGTTGAAGTCTCTCGAATGGAATGGCCAGCAAGAAGTCCAGATCTCAATCCTATTGAGCAGGTTTGGGACAACCTCAATAGTGGGCTGAGAAGTTCAGAAAATCATCCAGCTACTCTTAATGACTTAGGAATCCAACTCGGAGAAATCTGGGAAGGATTAGATCAGAACATTTTAAGATCACTCATTTTGAGTATGAACCGTCGTTGCCGAGCTGTAATTAACGCAAGGGGTGGAAATACCAAGTATTAAATCACTTATCAGCATTTCAGTATTTTGAAAATTGTTCATTTCTCTTCTTTCACATAAGACTCGCTGAAATCCTGAATTTTTCTTCCATCTTTGTTTCGTTCAAAACCTTTCCGAGAGAACATAAAAAATAAGTTATAAAGTCAATGTAGAGTGAACTTTCATTAAAATTGAGATTTTCAGAATGTGCGTTAATTTTTTTGCGCAGTGTATATTATATATTATGTATAGTTTTTCGCCGTTTGATGTTGAAATTCCATTGAAGGTTTCCCGAATTGGTCGAGGCTCTACAAGACAAAGTCGTTGTCTCTGTCAGCTTGGGTTTGGGTCATGTGATGGCCCTCACGGATACTGGTGAAATTTATTCTTGGGGTAAAAATGATAACAAACAGATCAACGATAGTCCCGACGCTTACATTCAGAGACCCACCCTGATAGAATCTCTCAGAGGCGAAAGACTGACCGGCATATGTTGCGGACCGAATCAAAGTTTCGCTTGGGCAGATACGAACCATAGCAGTATAAAGTTATCAGTTCCTTTCGTGATCGATCTCAACGAATGTACATTTAAGTGAGTTGAAAGGTATTTCGAAGTGGGAATATCGAAAAAAAACGCATTTTCATTTGTAGGTTAATAGATCAGTTGTTGGAATATGTGGTTATGAGTTGTCATTCACTACAAGTGAAGGAGTGTATCGCTGTTTCAGTATTAAACTTACTTCATCTTCAGGTAGGTCACCCTCATTTTCTCCTGGTTTCAAAATGAAGTATTACAGCTCCTCTGGCAACATCTATTATTTTTTCAGTTATATAGTATTATTAGCAACAATGTATGTACGAGGAGCGTGAACCTAGAAGCGGGCAGTAAGCTCCTATCTAACATAAAATCGCAAGTGGTCTATCTGGCCAGTGGTGCCAACATACCTCCAACCATTCAAAAAGCTGCGCAAGATGCGCTTCAAGCAGGTTGGAGCATATTGCTGCCCACGCCAAACGGTAGAGCAAGGACTTTGAGTTCGCTTCTGTTGCACACAGGTGAATATGAAGCATACAAAAACAACCCCAAATTGCAAAATGTTTTTTTTTTTTTTCGAAGATGTTGAACCGAAGATGTGCAAGTCAGGCCATCGCTTCATGACTAATTTGCTGGTTTGGAGTCTAATGGCGGATGGCGGGCTGGAGACGGCCCTGCAGGAAGCTCTGAATACGGAACTGTCGGATCTTCCAGAAGTGGATGAGAACTTAGATCAGCCATCGACACATGTTTCGATACCTCTGCTTTACCTGGTTCGTCAACTGATAAGGTGAAGAATAAAATCATCAAAGCATACCTTTTCTTTTTAAATCTTCATACATATTTCATGTAAAATGTTCATTTTTATTCTAGAAACATAAGCACATTGACCCAGAGTTCATTAAAGGAGTTTGCCAGCTCCAATAAGTTCTCCAAAACTTCTTCACATTCTCCTAGCCTCAACTTGCTGCTGAGATTTCAGAGGCTGTTGATAGGGAATATTCATTCTCAGAACCAAGCATGTCAGGAAGCATCACAAAACCTACTGATGACCTATTTGGAGTGTTTCACTTCGCACATCACGACTACTTTGAATCAGGCCTATGATATTAGTATCTTGAGCAGCAAAAACTTCATGTGTGTGTTGCAGATCCTCAAAAGCGATATCGTGGGTGAGTTTTCAAGAATTTTTATGGATATTCGGTTTTTTAGCGCTGGTATTTGTGGTATTACTCATCACGTTCGCCTACAACTGAGCCATAGGCAACTTTTCGCAAGTGGCACGGATTTAGAAAAGTATTATAGAAATCAGAATTTCAGAAACTGTCCCAGATGCAGGCGGAATTTGAATACGCCTAATAGTTACTGAAAAAAAATTAGTATTTCAGCTAAGTTCGAATCTTCTATGATGGCACTCAAGTATCTACAAAAAAGGTTGATCTTGATGAAGTTTCGTTTTTTTTTCAATTTTATTAGTAAATTACACTTACTTTCACTAGACACCAGATATAATTATAGTTGAAATTGAGGAAAGATAAGGTTTCAGTCATATTTACGGTGATACAATAATTACTCCTCAAAGTCCCATGATTCATCAATTTTAATAATGAACAGTGTATCTCATCAGAAGACAGTTTCGAGAATTGTCCTCGGCACAAAAGTAATTATCTTAAAAATCAAACCTACGAATTTGAAAGGCAGAGATAACCCGAATTTAATCAGTCGGAAAGGTGAAGCGATAATGTTTTTGGGAACGTGCAGGATCCCTCCCACAATCTTCCCTGGCACCGATACTACGAATCGTCCAGCCTTGAATGGGGCTTTGATTACTGGCTGCAAGGCACGAGAGGGTAGGCGTATAAGGTTAAGCATCATCGTCATCCAGAGCCGGTTTCCTAGAAGCGATATTGGTAGTAATACCAAACCCATCCTGTTTGCGGCTTCCATCGTATACCTGCAAGAAGGAATTGCTTGTGTTCTATTCGATTTTTAACATTCACAAATTAACATATCATTCTTTTCCGTTTATTCATTTCAATTTTTATATACTTCCATTTTTATTTCCTTTATTTTTATCTGCTTAATGCCATTGGAATAAGAATACTGATGATATGTAGCCTTCAAGAACTAAGACCTAAAAAGAACCAATCCAATTGGCAAATAGGGTTCACGTGAACATTTTTGTTTTCGTTACGTACTGGTGGAGGTTTTTTTATCGAAAACTTATAAATCGATGTGATTTGTTACGAAAATCGAGAACCATCTGATAACGGGCTCATGGTATAGGTAAAAAATTGAAAAAGAAAGCGAAAAAATTGTATTTCAGAAAAAATTCAGGGAATAAGCTCGATTATATTATGAGTAATCAAAAATGCTACAGAGTGAGATAATAGTAACAACATTCTTATCTGCGGTATATACTTTTTTGTAAAGAATTGCTCGAACAGCTCAATTTTTATCATAAATTACGCAGCTTTTCGTGTATAATAAGAGAGGAGTTTGTCATGCTCTTTTATTATGTAAAGAGGTAAATTACATACACTTTAGAAAGTCTTTTTTTCGTATCAATTACATGCTCATTTACTTTTGTAATTTTGTTTTTTATTTCAAATAATTCATCAAGTAGTATCACACGAAAAAGCCGTGTATGTCATTAACAGACAAAAAAACAAAAACTAGCTTTCATTACGTTTAAGCATTTAATCCCTAAAAAAAAAGTGTCAATAAAAACCCCAATGGCCAAATCATCCTCATCCTCAGGGTATATAGATTTCAGGAACCAAAAGTTACCATTTAAAAAACTCAGCAAACTCCTCAATTATAATGAATAAATAAATAAATCTTTCTACAAAATAGTAAATACCGAAGTTATTAATTTTGTGCGTCACTTTTTACTCACTCTGTATTTCACAACTCGCTACTAGGTGTATGATTCGAAACAAGCTGAAGTCAAAAATTTTTATATAATTTGAAGTGAAGAAAATGAATAATTTGTCTAATTTGGAGAAAACATTTCGGAAATTATGAATCCATATGTTAAATTTGCAAAAAAAAATTCTAAGGACCGCTATCCGCTTATACTGTTATAATCAGGATGGATGAACGATGAACAAGAGAGTAAAACAGTACCTGGAATAAAAGTTTCCAAAGATTAAGGTGGCCTAAAATGATCGAATTCTTATTATTCGCTCTAGAACAAAATTTACCTTTGGAAATATTAATTTATCAATGCACTCTTTCAGTAAGTTTCACCACAGAACGGGCCTCACTAATGCGAAGATAAAGAATAATGTACTTTAGGTCTTATCATTCCGTTAGTTATTAGACCAATTATGTAATTTTTAATAATTATAGCTGGTTTTGTGGTAGTCCGCCGAAAAAACCTAGAATGTTTTACAAAATGTTAACGATAACTTTCCGAAAAATGCATCTTCTAATTATTTTTCCATTCCCGGATAAAGAAATCATTCGAATTGTTTTTGGATTCAGGTGAAATCCGTCAAGAAACTTGATTTTTTATCTAACCAATTTACTAGGACTATATTATTCCAACGTAAGAAATTTTTCTTCAATACTACACACGATGAGGAAATGGTTACCTATAAAACATTCAAGTAATCACATAGCCATGAAGATCTAATATTCACTACGAAAGATATTGCAATTTGAAGATACAACTATTAGAACTACATAATAATTTCCTTTTACCGAATAGTCCTCAGTATTAGATAGGTCGTCAAGGATATCTCAGTTTTTAAATAAGACATTGTTAATATGCTGCCAAATCACAAGGTGTTTTATATGTACTAATTTAATCGATCAAGATTTTCACGAAAAACAATAAGCATAACTGGGTTTAAGTACGGGAGCAGAAAGATGTGATTGTCCGAAAAATATCATGTGTTGGAGTAACGCTACCTTGCTCATTTACACGCACACGTCTAGGCATACTTCTATCGGTTCTTAATGGCTCAAAGTGAGTTTCATCACACATAAGCAAGTCATAGCATGTATATACTGAGATTTTCCATGCCCTACTTGTTTTTATAAGTTTTAGCAGATGGGCCTTCAATAGGAACAAGTTATTTGTCTGCAATTGAAGGTACAAACCTTCATACTCTGATGAGAGTTGCATAAACCCCCCTGATGGTGTATTTATACAACCCTCCTTAAGAACAAGGATCAACGGAGTGTTCCCCTATTGGTAGATGGTAACCACGTGACAGTTTTAACACTCGAAGTGAAAGAAAATCTTCGATTTATATTTCCATCTTTGAGTTACGGTATTCCCGTACTTTCTTTTCAATTGAATTGGTTATGGCCAATTTTCAATTGATATCCCATTAAAAATTTACGTTTTCGTCGGTCATATATTTGTATAAGTTAATTCGCGAATTATTGATCTCTCAAATGGAAAATGGAACCTCATCCAGTTTTTCTAGTAGGCCCGTGATTATGATTTTATCGGAAATTTATTCAGCTCCAATCGACCAAGTTAAAATTCGTTTCACATTTCCGAAATGAGGAATGTCTTGTCCGCTTCACCTAAACAAGGATTTCGTTGTAGGTTTCCTACTGCCAGAACTCATAGTGAGCCTGATACTTCTCGAGCAAGATGTAGAGATGTTTTTATGTTCCCTAAACTGGCTCAAAATATTCGACGAGCTATTAAAGTCGTTAGACAAATTATGTAGACTCATACAAGACGTTGAAGCTTTCGATAACGATGACATCTCTTGGCCTGGCGTAACTCAGAACAGGCCCATCTTGCCTCAGAAAACGTTAGACGATCTCCCTCTGATCCGAAAAGCTGACCTTGAGAACCACAACAGGGATGGGGGGTTATGGGTGGTATTGAATAATAAAGTATATGATATCCAAGATTTCAGGTAAGATGTATGGGGGAAGAAAGTGATCAGTTCTTGAGAAACATAATTTTACAGATGCGAAAATACGGCATTCTCCGAACAGTTGCAGAAAAACGCTGGCAAAGATGTTACACACATATTGAACTCCTCGCCCCAAAAGCACTGTTTAATACAGCTTATGGAAAGTTATGTCGTTGGTAATTATTGCCAGCCCGAATCTGAAATTTCCTATAACGATCTGGACTCTTTACAAATGTGCTCTACGCTATTGGACACAGAAAGATATCTGGGGTATCTGTTAGGTTTACATGCGCACAACTTGCGACAAAGTATACCTCTACAACAGGATGAAATTTTATCGAAAGAATGGTTGCATGCTGATTTTTTAACAGGAGGATTACAGGTACATACAAATTATAACAATAATGTACTAAATATCGCTCAACAGAAACACAATTACTTATAATTATCACCATCACAAACCAACAAAACTTCCTTCAGGTTGACCAGCCTCCAAGCCCCTTTGAAGAGGAGAAAGGTGATTCGAGAAGTACCAATTCAACTGCAGACAATACACCGACAGAGCCTAAAGTCAATATGAGCCAAAAGTTCTTGAAACATTTCCAGACACCATTTGACAGAATCAACTCTTTTATAAACGCCCTAGCAGAGAGCAGATTATCTGTGAGCACTCATACTAGCCACTTATTTTATTGCTTTTACTAATCTCCCTCTGGAAATTGGTAATATCACTTCAAAATAATAGTAACTGTTAAATCCTGTGTAATTATGATGTTCAACTCTTGGTGAAATTTCATCGCATAGCCTACTAGAATGAAATTCGTGTAGGCTATGAATTTCAATGTTAGGATATCCCAGAATTGCTATAATTTCTCTTACTTAACTGATCCCATTCAATTGCTTGTACTTTTCTTCTGCAGTCAATGTTTTGAAACATTTTCAGATTGTGTGTAATTTTTCTGGACCATCTGTCTAATCGAAATCAGTTCTACCAACATTCCTGATAAAACAACAGGAGTTAGTAATTTCTTGTCTCAAACAAAGATGGTTGGCTTTACCATAATTTTTTGCATGACCAATTATCAAATATGCTTCGTTTATTCATTAAATGTTCTCCATTAGGATCCATACGTGATAGCTTTCTTAGCTATTGTAGAACAGCATTCCAAGCAGAATAATTTCTTGACAAGAATGGATTTTTCATTTGAGCATCCAATAGAAGAAATAGCTAGGGTATTATATGCTGTTTTGATAAAACATTTGGGATTGGGATATATACTGCTACCAATCTTAGATGCATGTAAGTGTATTAGAAATTCAATCCATTTCTGAAGCATGTAGAATATAGAAAAAAGAAGTGTTATTTACATATGCTTTTAAAGTTTTCCATATATGTTTATTTCCTTGTTACAAAGGCCCCAAAATTTTTTTAGACTCATCTCAACCGAATGACTTCACTAGAATGCCTAAAGCTCTTGGGGAAATGATAAAAGCGGTTCATAATCTGAAATGGACTTTGATTAAAGCTAGACAAGAACATAACAAGAGCTACAAAGAAATTTGTATTCCGTTATTAGAGAAATGTAGATATTTATTCTACGAAGTTAAACCCGCAATAAGTGTTGAAACTGAAGCTTTCAAAAAAGTTAACATACTGTACAAAGAACCTCGAGTCAGGACATTAGTCAGGAAAGTGATCAAAGATTTGAAATGCGGCAGTCATACGTCTGAAATTCAGAAACCGGAAGATATTGTAAACGCGACGATACAATCGCAAAGCTTGGACAGGCACAAATCCAGCGAAGATATCACCAAATCGTCGATGAAGAGAACCTCTTCGGATGGTAAGGTGAACGAATCAAAGAGCGAAACAGACGACGTTAACAACGAAATAAAGAAAGCTTCGGCTGAGAGTCGAGCTCTGGTGGACTCCTTGAATTCCAACTCCTCGAACAGTAAATGCGATCAAAACATCACGAAAAATTCGGAACATAAGACCGAGATCGAAGAGAAGTGGAACGTCGAGAATATGGAACCTAAGTTGGAGCAAGGAGACACGTTGAAAGAAAAGAAATCGGAGAACGAGATCGCTCTTCAGAGTATCGTGAATAAATTGACTGAAAAACAGATGAAGAAGATTTCGAATGAGAACATCGGACTGATTAGTAATATAATAGATTTTGTTCAGACCAACTGCGATGTTGAGAGTTTACGTAAAGCTATGTATTGTCAGGTAGGTTGAAAGAATACACATATCGTACGTTATTGAATGAAATTATGGTGAACTTTTCCAGTAGTAGATTTTTCCGCTTTCTTTTCAAGAGATTCCTTTGTAGGTACGACGGTATAAAATTCGTAAAGAAGGATTGGACCTCATGAAGCACCTACTGAACAAAACAGACCTCCTAACTTCTGTAAAATACGGCATATTGAATGGATATCTAAATTTAGATAGAAAAACTAACAACATGTGCCACTGCTTGGATGATACCCAGCTTGTGACACCTTATCTGAAAACCGAACTCTTGCTATCTCAACTAGCCATCACTGAATGGTGCATCGCGAATCTTAGGCTCTACGTGTTAAGGGATACCATAACGAAAACGACTAAAATGAAAGGGCTCAGCGCTAAAGTGACGCTGAACCTCGGAACCTATTCCCTTCTGCGCGATATACCCAGAGCAAGAATGCTGTTAGCCATTATAGGGATGTTGGCTTCCACTAGGTACATTTCACTCGAATTAAGTCCTTTAGTTAACAGCGGAGTTATCAGTTCTGTGTTGTCGCTCCTGAAACAAACTGGATGCGACCAGAGCATTGTGAGGAAGGTGTCGGAGTTTTACGTGCTCTATGCTGACATGATAGAAAGCAACAAACCCAAGAATAGTGTTTTGAGCGGTCCGGAACTTGCCGGTTTGATGAAATTAGGTACCAAGGTCATAAGAGGCGCTGATTGGAAGTGGGGAGATCAGGTGAGTCGTTAATTAAAATAAGATTGATTGCGAAAATGTGAAATAATTTTAGTAGGATTTATTGAGGAATTTCCAACATTTAGGCTCATTCTAATAACGTTTCTTCTAACTGGGAACTGTAGTGTGACACCAAACATTTTTTTGAAAAATTTGAATAACTCAAAAACCATTTTTTTGATATCCACCAAAATTAATAGGCTTCTCAACTCCGTGTATCTTCATGATCCTGTAGAAATTGAGCTAGATAGCTGCCAAATTTCGGCTTGTAGCGTGTTCACAATAGATTACGCACATACACTAACACTCACAGATTCACTGAGGATGGCTGACGAATGCTAGCCGAAACGTTGGGCAGAATAAGTCAAAATGATGAAAATATCCCAATAAATTCTACTACTGTGATATGTAGTTTCGAATATGATAATATTAATCCATCTTTAGGATGGAAATCCTCCTGGAGAAGGTAGGGTAGTGGGAGAGCTCGGAGATGATGGATGGGTGAGAGTAGAATGGGCAAATGGAACGACAAACAGTTACCGTATGGGAATCGAAGGAAAATACGATCTGACTTTGGCATGTCCACCATCCCCAGTAACCTCTGAATCTGAAATAGAGGAACCAAGTGAAAAAGGTACGATGTATGATGTTAGAACAGGGTTAATTCTCGAAATCAAATATGAACATATGGAAATTTTCAGAAACTGAATATTTGATATGATAACTGTTATAATAATAGTTACTTCTTTCAAGGTTCACAACTGGTTAAAGACAATCAACTCATTAAACTCATCAGAACATCAAGCATGAATTTTCTCCGTAACATCGCAATAAGTGCTGGATTATCAAGCGCAACACTGCATCCAAGTACGATGCATGGGTTAAGCAGTCTCTTCTGTTCCACCTTGAACTCTTACAGTCAAGAGTGGTGCAGTTTAACTTTAATCAAAAGTATAGCGCAGACGCCACAGCTATGCAGGGCCTTTAGCACAAAGCCTTGGATCAACATGCTACTAGACCTTTTTTCAGCTGGGTCTAAAGGTGGAAACGAGCATAATTTGCCTAATCAGGTAAGTTCGTTCAAACCAAATAGTTAAATGTTGACAAAAACTCCTCTTGGAGCTTACATTTCGAAGATGTGCTTAGTAATGGTTGGTTTACGCAGAGTTTCCTAAAGGAACCTAAGAAAGCAACAACTTCATTCAAAGATGGCTTTTACGTGATCGCTATCTGCCAGTTAGATTGGTTCTTTTCTCAGTTCTTGGTTCTAAAGAATTCTGTGTAAACCCAAAACCCACCCTAAGGTCAGAGAGCACTGTTTGAGCGCCAGAGGATGGTCAGCAATACTTGGGGACTTGGAGCTGAACTGGATCTATTGTGTGACCAATCGTTAGCAGCTATGCAGCTCTCATTTTCCTAGGGCAAATAGCCCATGACAGAGAACACATTGTTAATGTAGCACTCATTGAAGTTTATTGAGACTTCACAGCTGGGGGTTGCACAATAGATCTTCAAGTCAAGGTGTTTGCGAAGTTTGCGCCTCTCCTATAATCTAATCTGAATCAGTGCGAGACTCTCAATGAAAACAAAATGGAAATACCACATAAAATTTCTGATTTCAGATTTTGGCTATAAGACTTCTTCAAACAATACTTGTGCAATGGGATATGGACAATCCAGAAATCACACCGTTGTTGGAGAGACTTCTAAACATACTCGGCAAAATTATACTGACCTGTGTATACGATACGGGGAACAAACCAAACTCTTCAACGAAATCTCTGGTTCTTCTTACCCAGTCACATAGCAGCACTCTCGCTCAGGAAATAATCAACTTGCTAAGGCTTCTGCACACTTTCAACGGATGGAACCAAGTTCTGAATTCTATGCTGATGCAGAAACTGAATCTTGCCGCATATTTCTTGAGTGGCAACTGCTTCCAGCCTGTGATTAACGACGGAATATCCAGCGATCAGCAACATTACTCCGTCATTGCCTGTTTGAACATCATTGGAGCGTGGGACTTGAGACCAAGGATAGGCGCTGTTGTAGAAGTTGATAACGTACAGGGCACTGTATTTAAGGTTTCACCTAAAGGTAAACTATGCTTACAGATTCACAATAGTGGAGATATTAAAAAGGTACCAGTGAATAATCTCAAGGTGATGGCTACGTTGGAATTCAATTTCGATAAAATGCCGATCAATGAAAACTTCGTGAAAACCTGGGCTTCCCTAGTGATGTATCAGTCGGTCTCGTGGAATTCGCAAGAAAAAAAATTTTCGCATGGTAATGCCCCTCATACTATCCCGAAAAACAAATTGAACCATACTCATTTCAGGCCTGATCAATGTCAACTATTTACGGAATCAACAGTACACCCTCAGCATTTTAAACGCCACGAGAATCCTTCAAACCAATCAGTATAAATTGAGGAAAGTCCTTAAGTTTGTTGTGAACGGAATGGATCAATCTCAAGAGCAGCAGTCGATCGAGGAAGAACTCAATCAACAACCCGTACTTTTGATTCAAAAAATGCTGGTCAAAGCCACCCAGCCCAGTCCTCTGAAACCCGGCTTCACCCTCAAGGAAATGCAACTGGCAGCTTTGAATCTCAGTCAATACCTGGCTGCAGAGGGTATATTTGAGGCTCCCTCGACCAGTGCGGCCGTCGAGAAGAATTCATTCAAGAACGGCAACAAGTGCAACAGTGAATTGGCCACGCCGAACAGCGAAACTTCGGTGAAGAGCGTGGTGAGCGAAAAGACGAATAAACGAAGGGAGATGGAGGAAGATCTACCCTCACATCCACTGATCTCGCCGATTGTTGAGATGGGGTTCACCAAGAAGGCCGTCGAAAATGCGATCAAAATTTTATGTGAGTACCCTGAGGGTTCTACGCATTATTTGTCATCAGAAGCTCCTTTTCCTTTTGAAATATGTACATGTAAAATTTTCCACGTTAGTATCATTGCAATTGACGATTCTTCATTGAACGTCAATACTGATCTTCTCAGAGGAGATGTGATTACCCTGACAACAAAAACTCCTTCCTAGGTTTTTAGAGTTCATTAAAAACAATATTATCAATTATAGAAACCTAAGAAGGAGTTTTTGTTATCAGGGTAATCATACCTACCATGAAAAATCAGTATTAGAAATTATAAGCTCAAAAATGTTCAACAAAGAGTGGTAAATTGCTTTTTGTTTCGTCCCACGTTGGGCGTTATGTTATTCACGAATTTTTATAGCGATTGAGGGGGACAATATCACGAATCCTGAATCAGTGGTAGCTTGGCTTTTGGAACACCCCAAAGTCGCAACCTCGGAGAGTGAATCTACTAGTTCCGTTTATGAATCTGACACTGAGTCTGTGTCGTATGCGGATGGAACTGCTGCTCAATCATCAGCTCCATATGTAAGTCGATCTGTTTATGTAATCCATATTCGGTATTTCACCGATATTGTGTTTCTTATAGAATGAAGAAGGTTCGTCTAAAACGCAAACCTTCTGTAGAAGGTCTCAGTTCCTATCGAACGACGAGTATGCAATGTACGTGAGGGACAATGTAGAAGTGGGCATGTTGGTCAGGTGCTGTAAAAGTTACGAGGAAGTAGAGTTGGGCGATATCGGAAAAGTGGTGAAAATAGATAGAGAAGGGTTACACGATCTCAATCTTCAGGTGAAGAACGTAGTTACTGATTTATGCAGTATTTAAATCGGTTTATTTTAGGTGAACTGGCAACACCGATTGGGAACCTATTGGGTCAGGTTTATACATGTAGAGTTGCTTGGGTTTCCCCCCTCTCTCCCAACGCCATCTTCTGTTAAGGTTGGCGATAAGGTTAGGGTAAAATCAACTGTCACAACTCCCAGATATAAGTGGGGATGCGTGACGCATGACAGTGTTGGAGTTGTAACTGGTATGTAAATCTTATCGAGTTTAAAATTATTCTCCAATGGGTTTTTTTTTATAGCAATCTCTCCGAACGGACACGACTTGACCGTGGATTTCCCTAAACAGCCAAATTGGACCGGATTGATTTCAGAAATGGAAATTGTGCCTTCTTGCCACGATGGTGTCTTCTGCAATAGTTGCTGTATGAAACCTATTAGAGGTCCGCGTTTTAAATGTAAAGTTTGCGAATCTTTCGATTATTGCGAGAATTGTTTCTATACCAAAAGGAACCACAGGCACTCGTTCAGTAGGATAAACGAACCAGGTAATTTATCGACTATTTGATAGGTATCTTATATTGTTTCATCGTGTTTCATAGGATCGCCTGAAGTTCAGGCCGGTAAGCCTGGAAAATATTATCGCCACGATATCGAAGGTGATGGAGTGGTTTTGACAGAGTGGTACAGGTGCGTGAGAACCACCACTGTATCATCAAAGAGCGGTCTGATACTCGATATACCAGGCTCTGTATGGCAAAGTTGCGGTGCTCAAGGAAAGGTAAAACAAGTTCTTTGATCTGGGAATTCATTTTCAATGTAATTTTTCGTGTAGCACTGGATAAGGCTGGAGATATACCCGGATATCATAATAAAATCATTGAAAATGGGCGTCGATCCAGCTGACAACAGCTATATGCCATCGTGCGTTGTCGTGAATGGCGGAACTAGCATAAGTGCTCTCACCGAATTGAATGTTGTCAATATAAAGAACCATGACACGAGCGTTGTGTTGCTATCCAACATGGAAAAGGTACTTGACTGGTCATTTCACAAGAAGCTAAGATTCACTTGATATAATTTCCAGCATTATCCATTGATCGAGATAAACATCATCAAATGCAGAAATAATGGAATAGACTGCAAAGTACACGGAATGTCCATTGTTGGAATGAAGAAACAAGCGTTTGGTGAATTGAGAACATCGGTTTCTTTCTTGGCAAACGACTGGGATCTCGCACAAGAACCCGCTCCTACTGCTGCTCATGGGGGTAACCCACTCCACACATCATTAAAACATAACTTCAACTTTTTCTTGAAATTTTAGGGCTAGATAATAATGGAGAAGCCTCAAATTGTAAAGTTTACGTATGGGGACTGAACGATAAAGACCAGCTTGGGGGAATGAAGGGATCCAAGGTTAAACTTCCAGTTTACAGCGACTTCCTCAGTGAATTAAAGCCATTGCATATAGCTGGTGGTTCCAAATCTTTATTCGTAGTGTCTCAGGAAGGAAAAGTAAGGATTACGAACGAAAACGAAGATTTAAATGGTTGAGTGACTTTTTTTCCAGTTATATGCCTGTGGTGAAGGTACCAATGGACGGTTAGGACTTGGTCATAACAACAATGTTCCATACCCGAGACCCATTCCTTTCTTGAGCCAATATGTAATCAAAAAAGTGGCCGTTCATTCTGGTGGAAAACACGCCATGGCCTTGACATTAGATGGGAAGGTCTGTTGAATTTGTATCGAGTGAGAATAGTCTTTCTAAATTTTGTTGTAACAGGTCTTCTCTTGGGGTGAAGGTGAAGATGGAAAATTAGGTCACGGTAACAGGCTCAACCTGGACAAACCCAAGATGATAGACGCTTTAAAGAGTAAAAAAATAAGAGAAATCGCATGCGGTAGCTCTCACTCTGCTGCCATAACTAGCAACGGAGAATTATACACATGGGGACTTGGGGAGTACGGCCGTCTTGGACACGGTGACAATGTCACCCAATTAAAACCCAAAATGGTTAGTTAAAATTGAATTCTTCACCCTTTACTTTACTTTATCTTTTTTTTTATCCAGGTCAAAGCGTTAGCAGGTCATCGTGTAGTCCAGGTGGCTTGTGGTTCGAGAGATGCTCAGACCTTGGCACTAACTGACGAAGGTCTGGTGTTTTCTTGGGGAGATGGAGATTTTGGAAAATTAGGTCGTGGCGGATCTGAGGGATGCAACGTACCACATAACATCGAGAGACTGAATTCACTCGAAGTGGTCCAAATTGAGTGTGGCGCTCAGTTTTCCTTGGCCCTCACTAAAAAGGGAGAGGTATGGATGAACTTATTTGTTTCTTCAGATGTATTGTCTCATGATTTATGAAAATTCCAGATATGGACGTGGGGGAAAGGGGACTATTTCAGGTTGGGTCACGGGAATGATCAACATGTTAGGAAACCGACTGTTATAGAATCTTTGAAGGAAAAGCAGATAATCCACGTGGCTGTGGGTGCTCTGCATTGTTTAGCGGTTACAGATAACGGACAGGTGGGTCAGAAACCGAATCAGTCTCAACAAAATACGAGATTTGATGTTTTCAGGTGTATGCTTGGGGGGATAACGATCATGGTCAACAAGGAAATGGATCTACGATGGTGAACCGAAAGCCCGCTTTGGTTCATGGGTTCGAAGACGTCCACATCAACAGGGTAGCTTGCGGTAGTTCGCATTCCATCGCCTGGACGTTACAGGATACCCAGAACAATGCCAAAATAGAACCGGTCATTTTCCCTGTTGCGAAAGATCCGCTTGGATCGTCCATATTAGGATTATACGATGGTGAAAAAACGAATTCTAGGAACAATAAGAACGCGCCCAGCCTGTCTTCGATTGTTATGTCCCTTGAAAGTAACACCGCCAAGCAGCAGGCCCTGCAGCATATTTTGAACGCGATGCATATACACCAGCTTCGACAGGCGATTGTCAAGGCACTTCGGAGTCACACCAACATGAAGAATAACGAGACCAAGGTAGGTTTCACTCTTCAAATCTTCGGAAGATATTCTAATCTTGCTTCTTCAACTGTATTTGTAGATTCAGACACCTGATATTAATCCTGAAAAATCTGGCGCAAACTCAATCATTCTCAACAATACGGAAATAGCTCTTGGGGGAGGTGAAGCACCAGTATCTTTTGCAGAAATGGCTGCCATGAATGTAAGTCTAAAATCAGTTATTCAATTTTTGAAATATTTATATTATCGACTGCAATAATGTTACTTGCTGCTATTCTGAACATCAAATGTTTGCGTTCATGTTACTTTCATCCAGAGCCACCCAGCCACCCCTGAGACAGAGGATAATCAACTAGCTTTGATGCAGTCAATGACAGCGAGCAGTTGTTCTGCTAGTCTTTCCTCTAAGCATTCCAGGATGTCGACCAGTGCAATGTCAGTGATTGCAGCTACCCTCACTTCACACGCTGAAGTAAGTAGTTACCCTAACAATAAATCTGTATATAATATACAGGGTGTTTTCAAAGGTGATGCATTTTTTCGGCAGGATATACAACTCATCAAAATAAGACATTTCATTTCATTGAATTCTACTACCTGTTAAAAATAAAGCCTCACCTTTGAAAATAACCTGTATAAAAATTTAACGGTGCAAGTTGGAACAAAACATTGCTCGGTTATGGATTTGTGATACGTCGATGATGCAAGGCTCTTGTGATGCTTCAATATATTAAAATTGAATGGTTCTGGGCACTTTATTCACTTCAAATTTAAATATCTCAAGGTTATCGGTGATGATGGCGGTACCTCTGGTCTCGATGATTTCACATCGTTACTGAATGAGAGTGATGCGCGCCTACTTGTGGATTTATTGAAATTAGCAGTGGCTGACAGGGTAGAAAATGACCAATCAGAGGAGATACTATCGTCGATTTTGATAAGTGAGTCATTTGGAGATCGAATTGTTCCGAGAAATCAATCGATCGTTTGTGTATTTCAGCCATGGGAAGCAATAATCCTTCAATTGGTGCAATGTTACTTGAAATTTGTATAACCGAATTAGAAGACACATCGAACAGTACTCAATCTCTGACCAGTGCTCCTCGTCCTGTCGTTCAAGAATCTAGTCATCCCTATGTGGATGATGTCACTCTTAAAGGTAAGAATTGGGAAAAAATCTGCTCGGATATTTTTCATGTTCGCATTTTGACTTCTCAGGTCATGTGAGACTACCTGGAGCAGATGCCCTCAGGGTAGAGTTCGATTGTCGATGCTCTACTGAAAGAAGACATGATCCCCTAACAATCACAGATGGAACTGGTAGAATTGTCGCTACTAGATCGGGAAGAGAACGTGCTGAGTGGTCTTCAGAATTGAGAATTCCTGGTAAATATATGGTAAAAAAATTTAATGATTGTGTGCGATTCGTCTAATTCACAGGTGATGAACTACGTTGGACTTTCACCAGTGACAGTTCTGTGAATGGTTGGGGATGGAAGTTCACCGTTTATCCGGTAACTTCAAATCATGGTACTAAGGAATTAGGATCAGATAGAGCTGTCTTGAGTCAACCGTCCATTGATATGGTGATAAAACTGCTCGATCCAAAACTCTATCAGTCTGCAAATTCACTCCTGATGTCCAGGTTAGCCGCAGCTTTGGCTTCTTGTTCTCAATTGAACAGCCTTTGTAAGTACAGGATTTGTACGAATTCGACATGAATTTACAATTTTTATCTAATTCAAGCTGCCGCCCAGAGGATGTGGTCCATAAAAAAATTGCACAAGCTCTTGATGGAGACGGAAGAAAACCTGAGTGCAACGAAATTTCAGATACAAATACTTAAAGCACCTGATAATGCCCTAGAAGTCCTGTTCAAAGAACTTCCGAAAGCTATTTTGAGACAGTATGAATATGAAGATGTTTCTGTGAGAGCTGGCTTGCATTTGATGCATTCAGACTTCTTCAAAGTGAGTCAATAGAAACGTTTTTCTGACTTGTATTATCTTGATCTTTTTTAGGCACTCATAGCCTTAGCTTGCGACCTCGAAATGGACCAGTGGGACCAAATTCTTGATAATCACAAATGGTCGTGGTTCAGACGTTATTGTTCCGTCGCGAGAATAGCAAAATCCCTGATACATCGCACGCCATTACCTCAATCTTTCTGCGAGGATGTAAGGAAGAAGTTAGCCGATAAAGATTACGATAGAGGGGATTATTGGGATCATGAAAAACACTCTATATTCAAAAAGGAACACGATGAACAACTCCTCATTTGGTTGAATCGGTGAGTTGAAGTTTTTTACTTGTGAGAAATAATTAACTTTGACAAAACATGAAAAAAAGTTGTATAAATTAATCATTATTATTGTTAATCTTATATAATGTGCTTAAAAATCTTCTGAATCAATTGAATGTGAAATTATGAAGGAAACCAGAAGACTGGACCTTGTCTTGGGGTGGTTCTGGAACCATTTATGGGTGGGGCCACAATCATAGAGGACAACTCGGCGGTATAGATGGCGCTAAAGTGAGAGTACCGACTTCTTGCGAGGCTCTTTCGTCTCTTAGACCAATTCAACTTCTTGGAGGAGAACAAACTTTATTTGCTGTTACCACAGATGGAAAAATATACTCCACAGGTAAATTTTTAATACGAATCGGTTCGAGGAATGTATTACATCGCATTTATAGGTTATGGAGCAGGAGGAAGGTTAGGTGTAGGCGGTACTGATTCCGTCTTGGTACCTACTTTGATCGAATCGATTCAGCATATATACATAAAAAAAATCACGGTGAATTCTGGAGGGAAACATTGTCTCGCCCTTTCCTCAGAAAACGATGTATACTCTTGGGGCGAAGGGGATGATGGAAAATTGGGACATGGAACTAGAACGTGAGCATTTGAAACTGTCTCAAAATTTAGGCTATTTACAATGATCCCTTTCAGCTCTTGCGAAACTCCCAAACACATTGAGGCATTGCAGGGTTACGAAGTAATTGATATAGCATGTGGGGGCGCACATTCGGCTGCAATTACTAGTTCGGGGCAACTTTTCACTTGGGGTAAAGGGAGGTACGGTCGTTTAGGTCATGGAGATAGTGAAGATCAACTGAAACCAAAACTTGTAAGTGTGAAAATGACTCTGATATGAAGGAGACACGTTAACGAATCGTTTTCAGGTGGAAGCTCTCTTGGGTTACAGGGTGATCGATGTAGCTTGTGGGTCAGGAGATGCGCAAACCTTATGTATAACTGACGATGACAACGTATGGTCTTGGGGGGATGGGGATTATGGAAAATTAGGTGAGAAGTAACTCATTCTGCTCTTGTTGAATTATCTACTTTAATTATGTCGCGATTTTAAATACAGGGCGAGGAGGATCGGATGGCTGTAAGATACCAATGAAAATAGAGAGCTTGGCTGGTTTAGGCGTTGTCAAAGTCGAATGTGGCTCCCAGTTTTCAGTTGCCCTTACCAGATCGGGAAGTGTTTACACTTGGTGAGTTGAAAATTCAAACGGATATTCGTGAAACTTTCGTTTCTACATCTAAAAAATTGTTTTTAGGGGTAAAGGTGACTACCATAGACTTGGACATGGATCCAGCGATCATGTGAGACGTCCCAAGAAAGTTTCGGCTCTTCAGGGTAAAAAAATCATTTCTATCGCCACCGGTTCACTCCATTGTGTTGCGTGTTCCGATGAAGGGGAAGTATTCACTTGGGGGGATAACGATGAAGGTCAACTGGGTGATGGTACTACAAATGCTATACAAAGACCACGACTCGTGTCTGCATTACAGGTGAGCCTTGGGTTCATGAATTCAACTCAATTTGAATTTTTTATGATGGTACCATTTCTTAGTTCATTTTAAACTATGTTTACGTTGTTGTCACAACTAATACTGCTTTATAGGGTAAAAAAATAACGAACGTGGCTTGTGGCTCAGCGCACACTTTGGCCTGGTCGACTTTGAGTTCTGGTTCATCTTGTGCCGTACCAGTAATAACTCCACTTGAATATGACCTTCTTCAAGACATTCCTGCCACCGTTTTACACAAGCGACTGATATTGTTACATCACTTCTCGGAGTTAATTTGTCCATGCATTACAATGTTCCCTATAACTGGAGCCGAATCGTTACATGAGCTACGTACCATTCTGATTTATTCCATAAAGGAAGCTACGTTTAGGTTAGTATTCAGTACTACATTCTTTTGAATATCCAGATTCATTATTCAATTTGAATAATTGGGTCAGTGTTAACTAATTATGCGATTCTTTCACAGGAAAGTTGTTCAATCCACAATGGTAAGAGAAAAACACCACGGCCCTATTATAGAACTGAACCGTATTCAAGTCAAACGCTCCAGATCTAAAGGAGGTCTCGCCGGTATTGATGGAATGAAATCGGTATTTGGACAGATGGTTCAGAAATTACCTTTGTTAACATCAGAAACCTTGGCATTGCCGCACCGCGTGTGGAAGGTTGAATTCGTAGGCAAGTTCAGGATCAGTTGAATCGTGAGAACTTCTTGTAATTGAATTTCTTCAGGTGAAAGTGTCGATGATTGTGGAGGGGGCTACAATGAAAGCATAACCGAGATGTGCGAAGAGCTCCAGAACGGTTCCTTGCCACTCCTTATACCTACCCCGAATGGTAGGGAAGAAGCTGGCGCCAATCGAGATTGCTTCATATTGAATCCGACTGCCAAATCTTGTCTTCATCTGAACATGTTCCGTTTCCTTGGTGTACTGATGGGTATAGCGATCAGAACAGGTACGTTACATCGAAATATCACTGAGGCGTTGTGCATTGGGGTAAATTTCGATTTAAGGATCTCCACTGAGCTTGAACCTCGCCGAACCCGTGTGGAAGCAATTGGCTGGGATGGAACTAACTCCTGCCGATTTAACAGAAATCGACAGAGATTATGTACCGGGCCTTCTCTGCATCAGAGATATGGGACCCGACGAACCCCTGTTCCAAAATTTGGAGATGCCTTTCAGCACACCTTCTTCCTGTAGTGTAGACATTCCACTTAGTACAAAATATAAAAAGATAACCTACGAAAATAGATTAGAATATGTTCGTCTTGCCTTGAACTTCAGGTAAGGCTTTTGTTCGCCCTAGGTTTCGAGAACTTACAATATTTTCTTCCCAGACTTCACGAATTCGATGAACAGATTAAAGCTGTTCAAGATGGTATGTCTAGAGTTGTGCCAGTCCCCTTGTTATCTCTGTTCAGTGGATATGAACTTGAAACGATGGTGTGTGGTTCCCCTGATATTCCACTGTCTCTCTTGAAATCCGTAGCTTCATATAAAGGTGGGTAATTCTTTTTTTTTAGGAAAATTTTGGTGTTTATTCAGTGAAATGATTTATAACGTGAAACCTTCTCAGGAATTGATAGTTCAGCGCCATTAATACAATGGTTCTGGGAGGTCATGGAGGAATTCACCAATCAAGAGAGATCCTTGTTTTTGAGGTTTGTATGGGGCCGAACCAGGCTACCTCGCACAATTGCCGATTTCAGAGGACGAGACTTCGTAATTCAGATCCTGGACAAATACACTCCGCCAGATCATTTCCTTCCAGAAAGCTACACTTGCTTTTTCCTGCTTAAAATGCCTCGGTATTCCTGCAAGGTAAGATCATCATTGTTAGAAATGCCTTTTTAACCAGCGCCGGCGCATACTGAACTTATGCGATCCCCCTACACTTCGAAAAAAAGTTATCAAGAAATCCGTTTTAAAGTTTTCTGTAGTAAACGTTTTTTGTCTATTGTAGACACACTAAAAGTCTCTATTTTGAAGATATCGAGCTCAATTTAGGCCGGGCTATGCGGCTTTACGGTGTTTGGTCAGAATCGAGCCAGACGTTTTCGTGTTTTTTGAATTTCACCTGAATTTCGGGTCCCTGTTTAGTAATTAGTTCTCCACTCCACAGAACACACCCATGACTTACTTTATGCTCCACTCTTAGTTTCGGCGGACTTTTTTATTTAGATTACCCTACGCCACCTGGTGTAAATTTTTTCAACTAAATTTGGTACTTAGTTACTTAGTACTTAGATGAGTTAATGATTTCAGTTAGTTTATTCTGAAAAATGTGGGGAATTTTTCAATTTTCGATGAAATATAAATAATGGTTTTGAGGTTAGGTTAGGTTAGTTTAAGTTAGGACAGTGAAAAATCATATTCGTACATGAAAATGCCATTTTAAGATATTAATTAAACGAATAAAGGATTGGATTTATTTATTGAAGGGCTGAACAGGGAAAATATTACTGATTTATATCGAATTTTCGCAATTTTCATAAGAACTTTGAAAAATCATATCTCCCAAACTACAAGTCTCCTAAGGTTGAGACATACACCAATCGATTTTTCATACAAGACTTTATCTAAGAAAAAATCGACGTCAAAATCGGAGGTGGGCACTAATCTAAACTTTTACCGTTTGTTTATATCGAGGAACGATAAAAATTTTTGGTGTTTTTATAAGGGTTTTCATGGATTCATGAAGAGACTGCTTTTCGCGCTTGTAAATCCTCTGGGTTGAAGCCAGTGTAATCAATCTACCGTACTTCTGATCCACTGCGAAGTTTTTTGTTCGAACTGGAACTTCATCGTGCTCATATCTTCTTATTTCAGCATGTGCTACAACAGAAGCTCAAATATGCGATCCACTTCTGCAAATCCATAGACAAAGATGAATACGCTCGAGTGGCAATGGCTGGAGACCTAGCTGTAAGTTCGAGTTCAGACATAGAAAGTGATCAGGAGATGGACAGCAGTAATTGATCTGCGTGTGCCATCTCCAGTCCAAACTTTTGATCGATATACTTGTATCTTTTTTCATTTTTAATATACCTACTTCGAATTATGATGTTAATGCTTGAGGGATCGGTCCCATGATTTTTTTTTTATCGATATCGTTTGTTGGTTTTTGAAGCCTTTGATTTAAAAGAAATTATAGTTGACTCTTTTTATGTGATATAATTTATTGAATTATAGAGGAACTTCCTTTTGCCCCACACAGTGAAAAAATGTATTTCGTTAATGCGATGAAAGTAGAATCGAATAAGTAGAGGGTAGATATTTATCTTAGTAATTGAACGATACTTTTTTGATTTTCATATTTCCGTTTTTATTTTGTGCAGTTTTGCAGTATTTCAATAAAAATATAACTAGTCGAATTAAATTTATATTGAGAACAACAGGAATCGTGTATGTATTGGCTTCTTTCACGAAATATAAGTTGATTTTCATTCGGAAAATGAGCACAAGCTAAATGTCACAAATTGTATCTACTTATATTCATTTAAAGAAATACAATGTGAAAGGAAAAGAAATTATTTTGAATTATTACTCATGTAATTTCGAAGCAATATACTTTATAACAACAGAAAAAGGTTCATCCCTCACCCCCCTCAATGAATTAAATCCAAAGATTTATCAATATATTTCATTACATTTTGTATAAATCACTAATAAAATCAAATACAAAAGTATTAAGGGCTAATACTGCATTCGATGCAGCCATTAAAGGCCTCCCTCAAAGTCTTATAATTTATTAAATATTGACACTGGATTCAACAACAAATCATTTTTATAACATTCAAACAAAACAGATCCAAGAATATAACTTGTAGGCCCTTAAAGAGCAGCTGTAACTTCGGCCAAATCTAAACTTAAATAAAATTTAACGATTTTTTAAACAGATTAAAATTGCAACTATTTACATTCCACGAATGTATGCGTTATTTAATTTTCAATATTGTTCTATAAAATTCATTATTAATTTACATGATTTATGTCTGAAGTGAACATCGAAAATTTCATTATCCTTAAGTACACTGGGGATATTAACTTGGACACCCTGTATTGTGATAGGATGAATGTGGCAACAAGGTACATATTTATTCTTTCGACGAAAAATGTTTTAAATCTCTTGCATACCTCAGTAAAACCGTCTTCCTCTTTCGATTTTTCATGGCAAACACTATAAAGGGATTTATTTAACTTTTAAGTATCGATTTGATTATCTAGGAATTCTCAATAATTTGATGATATAGATACAAATTTTCTTTTCCAAGCGAAGTTGACAATTAATAACATTGAACATCGATTCATTTATAAAAGTATAAAACACATCGACTATAATACTGATGCAACAATTTATCCCCAAATTCATATTTGACACAGAGATGATTTCGATACTCATCATACAAGCACGAAATAGAACTTGTTCCCAGTTTTACATGTATATAAGCCTAATAAATTGGCACTATAAAAATAAGAATTTTCGCTCTACTTAAATTTAAATAAATAAAGAAAATTGTCACTGCAGAACTATTTACAACAATAGTTCCATGAGATACATTTCATTTTCTATATATATATATAATATTCGTATGTTGTAAAAACGTTTTCGTTATTGTGATAAGTACAACTTTTTTCGGTCATGCAATTGGAATGATTTTCGCACATGGTTTTTCGTTATTGCAACGTGTGCCCTCATATTAGTAGAATACGACCATGTCACAAAAATATTGGACTTTTCAGAGAAATTGATCGTTTCCCTGGAAAGAGCGGCCAAAAAAAGCAACATACCCAGGATTTATTCTCAAAACAGAGATAACTGACGATTCGGTAATACTTCTTAGTACGGTTTCAAATTGCAGCAGTAATTTATCAGGCCATACTGATAATGCTAAAAAAATTCCTTGATTCGATGTTAGTGCATGTTCGAATTTCAAAAAAATTCGATATTTCACAACGGCAGCAGTTCTTGTTTGTCGTAACTAATTATAAACATTCAGTCTGTGTCGATTTTATGAATACATAGTATATATGCACCGTTTTGATGTTCGGGGTGTTGATGAATTCATCCCGTTTAATCCATTTTGGGGAAGGCAAGTGTCCAGCACTATCCTAACTAAGTACGTAATAGTTTTCACTTAAAGCAACTAGTAATAAGCAATACTGTCTGTAAATATGACCCCACCACCGAAGCTTATAAGGCACTTTTTAGTGGTCCCCACGGAGGAGCTCCATCAGTAAGTTGAAGCTTGGCCCATCCCCATCTTTTGATTTTATCGTAAGCATCTCCTTTCCAACCTGAAAAGTATTAAAATATTTGTATTCCCAACTGAATTAATCTTTATTCTTAATCTTGAAAGTACAGATTATTCAGCTCCGATATTTATTAAAAAAAATTAAAAAGATCTCACCTGACAAGTTCGTTGCAGCTCGGGTATTCTCAGTAACAACTCCCCGAATTTGGAGGGACTTTCCGGATAATGAACTAGTGTGTAATCCTGTAAAGCTTTCAGTGCCTTTTCCTGTGATATCCTAACTTTTTCGGCTTCTTTGAGTTCGGAAGTGTCTATGAAAAATACCTCAAATGAAGAAATTTCGATTTTTATTTCATCTCGACTTACCTGAAGTTAAAAGAAGAATAACTTTCATGGCAATGTATTCATATTGGTCTACTCTTAGCCTTCTGAGTTGTTCTGTGAAATTCAACATTCTCTCTATACAAGCCTGCATACCCATATCCCTGGCTTGGTTCAAAGTGATGCTCTTCCCAAGGGACACCCTTATTTCTCCCGGCGTTGACATGGATCGAAAACAGCAAGAAAACAAGAGAAGCTCACACCAGGAATTTATAAGAAGGCAAATTTGATCATCGATCTGGAAAATCATATAAAACGATAAATGAAACAAATAAAAAAACCTCTGGGATGATACCTACAGAGATATTCTTGAATAAGGGCAGACTTTTACACCATTTAACTATTTTGTACAGTCTGTGATCGGCAATATTGCACAGGTTGGCAACAAAGTCAGGACTCGTTTCCGTAGAACCGGCCAGAGCCGTACCAGCGAGAAGAGGATGATTGGCCAGATTATGAACAGCACCACTTCCGCCTTCTTTACCCAAGTGACCCTCTGTGTTCAGTTTTTGAAGCTCGGATTCGTTGTAATGCCAAAGGTGCTCCACATCCATTATTTCCTGAAAAAGAAGGTAATTTCTGTATAAAACTTGCCCTAGTAGCTCTTTACTTCGTTGACAACATTGAGGGTAAAAACTGAAGCAAAGATGTATTACCTGCAATAATGGTGGGACGCCTTTAGAACCTGGGATTGCGCTTCGTCTATGATGACTACTTCCAAATTCCGGAGGTTCCAATTTAACTGTTAAGGAATGATCGTTCATATTGTGTCGCAAGTCCGATGAACTACTCCTAAAGTCGGAATGATTCGTCAATGATGGCGGAAGGGAATATGAACACTGGTACGTTGAGCGACCGCCCCTTGTTCTATCTTCTCTGATTGCTGAAAAATAAAGTCTTTCAGAGACAGACTTCGAACAGAACTGAGCCAACTCGTTGCCAAATCTATTTTTCGCCCATTAAGGAAGATTACTGAGTTTGGTTCGTCTTCCACATGCTTTGGCGTAGACTGGGATACTGCACCTCAAATTGATCAGCTAATCTGAAGGATATAACCATCGTGAAGGAACTTTTTTTTGGATTAGAACTGCCCGATTTTCGAAGGTCTTATACGCTCTTATTCTTATGTCACCCAGTATATTGAGTCCAATTTGAAGAATACAAGTTCGTGCACAGATTTGTTTTCGCTCAATTCCAAACGACATATTTTACGCGAGCAAATGATGTCATCAATCTCATTATCCCATTAGAATCATTTCGTTCTCGAGTTCCAGTTCTTCATCCTTCGCAACCTTGACTTTCTCCGCGTTATCTCATCAATTATCGATGATGCAAGAGAAGGAAAGAATTTCGGACCTCCCAAACCGAATATATGGAACCCCCAGGACAGAAAAAAATAATAACACCCGGTTCCCAAGACTTCAGAACGAGATTTCGACGTAATAAATTCAGATATAAATTCATTTACGATCTGTGGGACCGAGAGTGGGACCTTGTCAAAAAATAACATAGCTGATAATTTGAAATGGAAGCCGAATGCGATCCGATCCCTATTCCAAGCAGAGAACTGCTCATAGCTAACACCATATAATTATGTATCAGGTGTTCGAAGGAGTGTCGTGGAAAAAATTAATTAATAAAACTAGTTATGTATCGAATCGATGGTGAACCGGCTTCTTTTAGACACGAAACTGACGGTGACATGTTAGCTTTTGTTTAAGCTGCCTTATGATGGGCAAAGACAACTAAAAAACTAATTTCACAAGTCGAAGCAATCATTCAACTCTTCAATAAAACAACGTTTTATGTATATTGAAAATGCATTCGACGAGTCTAAATTCTGGCCAAATGCATATACACTATCAATAAAAATATCACTCGAGGAATAAAAGCCTTGATAGTGTTGGAAAACCGAAGCAATATTATTATATCATTAATTATTATCGGACATAAAGGCTATGCAATAACATTTTCTAGTTCAGGGCTCAGGATAACTTACAGGGAAATTTTCCACATTTTCACTCGAGCCCAAGTGCTAAGAGACGACTTTCAATTTATTATAGCAGAGGAACGAAATGTTCTATTCATTCACGAATTGCTACAGGGCAAAATATAATCATTCAATAAGAACCAACGTTTATACGTCAAGGTTTTCATCCAGTGTGATGTATTATTACTCATATATGAGAAGTTTTCTTGGAACGCTCTTGTATACCGATATTGGTCGAAATTAGAGCTGGGCAGACATAAGTAAATTGTACATAAAGTAAGGAGAACTCGCGAGTGCTTATATTTCGACGGAGTCAGTACTTGATAAATTGTAGTACATATCTATTTACCGGCACATACTAATTTCGTAAGCACCGAGCTGGAGAGGGGTTGCGGAATCGCCATGTGTGAGCGAACCGCTGCATCTTGAGGGCCGCGGAGAGTTGTATGTGAAAAATCATGCTTCTATGCATGGAATCACAGAATATTCCTGTGTGTCATTGATATAAGAGTGAGAGAAAAACAAAACGAGCAAGATATAAACCCCAATATCCAATTCCTACCTTCTAACTTCATGCCGCACTGCAGACACTTCTCGAATCGGCACGCGGGGCATTTTTTCCTAGTTGCCACCGTGACCGGACAAGAGGCACCCCTCAGGCATACGTAGTTCTTTCGGTTTTGTACTGTTCTCTTGAAGAAACCCTTGCAGGATTCGCAGCTGAAGATGCCGTAGTGAAATCCTGATATTTTGTCGCCGCATATCGGACAGGGGCTGTTGATCAGCTGTTGCCTCGAGATGCCCGGTTGGGCAGGCAGGGAGTTGTGAAGTAGGCCGGTCTTTTCCTCCACCTCGTCCAAGACGTCGTTTTCGTTCGAGTAAGGAGAAGGCGAGTCTTCTTGGAGGCTGCGATATAGCACGTTGTGATGTAGAGGGCTACCGTGGACATTGTGCATATGACGACCCTGTTACGGATAATCTAGTGTCAGATTTGGAATTTGAGTCCTAAAAGATTTGGCATTTCAATTTATACAGAGTGTTTATCGCAAAGTGACCACTAGAAGTATCTTGAGAGCTGAATGAGATCACCTTGCGTGGAACATCCGGTATATGGTTGCAAAATCATGCTCTGTATATTTGGAGAGATTAGAAAGTGGACTTGATGCAAACTACTCAGTACGATGACTAGGGATAGCTCAGGAATAAAATTGAAGCAAAAACTGATAAATACTTCGAAAGATGCCACAAATTTTGTAGCATTAAACCCCATACTATAGCTCATGACCTCTATGAGCCAAAATTTACTCCCCATGAAGATAGAAAAAATAGCACAGGTCGTGGATTGCAAATGGTATTCAAATACTGCCTCCATCAGCAATGTACAACCTTTTGAGCGAAACCTTTCTTCATTAAAAATTACCAGACAAATCGACAGTTTCTATATACACTGCGCAAAAAAATTAACGCACATTCTGAAAATCTCAATTTTAATGAAAGTTAACTCTACATTGACTTTATAACCTATTCAGGATTCCACCGAATCTTATGTGAAAGAAGAGAAATGAACAATTTTCAAAATACTGAAATGTTGATAAGTGATTTAATACTTGGTATTTCAACCCCTTGCGTTAATTACAGCTCGGCAACGACGGTTCATACTCAAAATGAGTGATCTTAAAATGTTCTGATCTAATCCTTCCCAGATTTCTCCGAGTTGGATTCCTAAGTCATTAAGAGTAGCTGGATGATATTCTGAACTTCTCAGCCTTCTATTGAGGTTGTCCCAAACCTGCTCAATCGGATTGAGATCTGGACTTCTTGCTGGCCATTCCTTCGAGAGACTTCAACCTCTTCAAGGTACTCCTGAACGATGCGCGCACGATGGGGTCTGGCATTATCGTCCATAAAAATGAAATTTTCACCAATGTATGGGGCAAATGGCACTACATGCTCTTCAAGAATGTTCCTTATATACTTATCAGCATTCATAGCTCCATTATCAACGACCACTATGTCTGTGCGAGCAGTCAATATTGCACCCCATACCAACCTTTCTGCAATTCTTGTGTATGTCCACCCTTCTTCTCGCAAAACTACCGCTTGTGCACATTCCTCTTGGGTCAAATTGCGTGTTTCGCGTTGCATAGCGATCGAGTGTAGAAAATCAAACGGAGGAAAAACTATTGATCACTAGAATTGATCGAGAACAACTGATTTTAGAATGGAGCCAATACATTCAAAATCTCATAATATCATCTTTTTTTATTCCTGCTGGGAAAAAACATCTGTATTGAAGAAAACCGTTGAAAGTGGATAACATATGCATGCATAATTCTGATAAAAATAATTATCATTGAGAACACCTTCAGTTGTAGAATAAATTTGAGATTTCCATAATGCGTGTTAATTTTTTTTGCGCAGTGTATTTCAGAGAGACTGTTATGTCTTTATTATTCTTATCGTGCTTTATGAATTTGTTTGGAGAAGGCTACATCACAAACCTGTATAGGACTATGCGTCGGCGAAAATTGCTGCGTCGGCGACACTGAAACCGAAACACTAGAATAGCTGCAGCAGCTGGAATGCGAAGCGTCACTATTGTTCCGACTCAGATTCGGGGTTAAGTTTATGTGTCTTTGAGTTAAGGGACTCTGATTGGGCGAACTGAACACACTGTAGGCGGAATGGATTGCGGAATCGGGACTCGGGGTTGGAGGAACGTTGAGGGCTTTATGCATCATGTCTTTATGGCTCATCATCGGTACGCCGGTGATAGGGTGACGCTGTCCTAGCAGGGGCGAATGGCTGGGGGTGCTGTGCAGTGAATAATTTCCCATCGGGGGTTGTTTCAGCCTTAATATGGGACTATCCTTGGTTTCTAAGATGATGGTCGATGTTTGTTTCGATTGTTGAGACATGGAAAGATTCTCCGGGATCTGAAAAAAAAAATGAAGATTCGCAGTAGAAAAGAGCGGGGAGGTAACAATAAGGCTACTGTACCTGATGCGAGGAGTCCTCATCCACGCACATATCCCTTTCGTGGTCAGATAACTCCCCCTCCCAAGACATCGGCCGCGGCGGATGACTCTCCCCCTCTTCCTTTTTACTGCGCATGTTCACGTTGGCGCTGTGGAAGTCTATGCGGGCTACTTCCGCGTCTGCGCCGTCCGGGGGTGGTTCACCGGACGATGGAGTGGCGGAGGGGATTGGCTGGTGGTAGACCTCCACATTGATCGGAGTTACTGATATATTGGGGGACCTCATCTCGGCGGCCATGTTGTTTCCACTGTCTCAGCTGATCCCACTCTGGGGCATCGTGCTACCTGGCCCGTACCACATCCACTGAAAAGAAAATCTGGATTAACTTTTTGCCAACTCATCGATCATTTAAGATTTTCAGACACTAGTGCAATGAAAAATCTAAAATTGACCTCTGCATCGCTGAACTCTTTCTGTTGGGAAATGTTGTTAATACGACTGATGGTATCAGCAATGAGCTTCAAACATGTCATTTTTAATTTAATAAACTGCAGATTTCTATCAAGCCGTACGAAAATTGGTGCAACTGCGTAAATATTATCCGCTAACCTGATTCCCTCTTGATAAGAGCTGTCATCAAATCAATGACAACTGACAAATTATTGTCATATTGTTTGATACATGTCAAATTATCTGTCACAATTTTTAATTGTATGTAAAGGTGATAACTTCTGAATGGTTTCGACTAGGGTTTTTGGGATTTTCGATAACTGTAAGAGAGAAATAGAGACACGTTTAACATTGGTACCTGCTGCCTATACGTTCAAGTATGATGATTGGTCCATTTCGAATTTGTTTCATTTTGATCGAGATTAAATTTTTTATGGAAATGTTTCAAGAGTCTGTCTAGGCCCTCCTCACAACTCAGTGAGTCATGTGGGCAAGAACCGGCCACGATGACTAGTTGCAGACTCCACATCGCCTCGGCCTGCATGCCCGCGAAGGGGGAGCGGGAAAAACGGGAACTCCACCCTGCATTCCATCCATATCGAAGTTGCAAATACCTCCAGTGGCCTGGGAGACCCGTTCTTACGTCGCAACGCAAGCTAACATTCACATGCATATCTGCATGTAGTGATTAAGTGATTACATTAATAACCGTCTTGCATCTCTCGAGTGGCTGCTAGTAGTTGCCAACCTCGTACAACGTTCACTCGGCTGATTCATAAAGAATACCGTTTTACATTCTATTTTTTTCTTCACGATTCCATTCAAATGAATCAGAATAAACAGGTTGAATTTTACGATATTTCATACTGTTTTCGTGACGGCTTTGGAATGCCGATAAGAGAAGACAATGGATTAGAAGACAAATAGTGAATACGCTTTACCGATTTCCATAGAAATGGGGAAAATGTCATCTGCTTTCCAGTAGTACTGACAATCAATTTAATTGTGGTGGAGATGAGGTTCCTTCGGTTGAAAGCAAAATTTCTTTAGATCAAGGAATGTCGACAGAGTTCATTCCTGCTTCAGTAGATCACACAAAGTCACATCCTTCCAAAATAAACATGCTGGACCGCTGAACTTTACCAATATGGATATGATATCAATAGAAATTTCACTTCGACACATAGTTTTAATGAAGTGTCAGAAGTTTTTTTGAATTTCTTTCTCGTTCTTTCAATTTTCTACTGAATAACCACTGGTATATCTATGGGAGATGATTCCCCAACATAAGGGTCCTGTAGAGTTCCTCGAACAACTGAAGAACAGAAGAATCATCACTTGGAAGACTGGACGTGGTCGAAAGACCCTCCCGGTCAAAAGCAAGATTTGGCTATTAATAATTTGAGTACTGAAGGCATTTCTTACGACGAGAAGCAGAAGATTTTTGACGCAGATATACCTCCCAGTGCAATTGAAGGACAAGTTATGTACCTATGATTATTTATTTTTTTCTTCATCCATCATCAAGTCTTCGAATAAGTTTTGATGAAAGCTTTATTATTCACTTTTTTTCGTTTTCTGAAGAAACAGGGCATGCCCTGTTTCTTGTTTCAGATATTATTTCGAAATGGAAAGAGGATAAAGAAATTTTTATATCAATGGAAAATAAGTCCTTCACTATTAAAAGCTTATTCTGTAAACGAGGACCAACCACTTAGAGATCTACTATATGGATCTCCCATAGACTGAAGAATGCCAATAGGAGGAAGTTTCTTAGGCCCTGAGTTACATATCAAAGAACTAAATATAGAACAAGAAAATCGATTAAACCGTTAACCAAATGCTTCGGCAACCCAAAAAGTTATGCAATACAACCATTATATTTCGAAGTACTGTTGCTCTTACCTCTGATTCTGAAACGCATTACGTCTGGTACCTGAAACTCAAGACAGAAAAAACAAAAGGCATCGCGTAAGGTCAGCGCAAAAGAAACAAAAAAAAAGACGCATATGAAATTCATTGTGGTAGGTAGGCCGATACATAAAAGTAATGTTTACATCCGGTGACCAAGTCAAAACAAATGTACCGGCCATAGCCTCGAAATATGATTTACGTCCTGACCCCAACCTTTTACAGTCTGGAATGGCACCACCAATCGGCTTGCCGACGAATAGAATACATTAACCGGAATTCATTTTGCTTCGATGGCCTCTTCTGCTGAGATGGGATTTCATGAAAATTTCATAGGTGGTCATTTTAAGGAACGTTTAATGGGAGGATGGGAAATTTAAAAACCTCTGACTGGGCTTGGACAGGCGGTGATCCTGTTTCATTAATATGTGGAAAATTTTTTTTTTATCCGAACAACCCTATAGGATTTTTTATCGAGGTAACCCACAAGCAGGCTTACTGTTTACAAAGCCAGCTTCCAAGTTATGCGCAATCAAAATTAGAATGCGGAATAAATCTATAAATTGTGAACAAACGATATGGAGCGTTCCAGTTTTCTCTTCATAGAAATACCTAGATATGTATATAAAGTTGTATCATAAATATTGGCACCTAATCGGGCCGTTTTATTTATAGTAACGAATGGGCGCGAGAACTGCGCTTTAGAAATTGCAAGTAGCAGATTTATAGATTCGCTATGGAATTATTAACAGATTGCGTGAACAAAAAAATAGCACATTTAATGGAAGAATTGAATAAAGAGGGATATCAAAGAACACAAGAGGTAACACAGTTGAGAGCGACTTTCAAGAGGATGTAGAAAGAGCTGTGAGTCATTAATGCCTCAACATAAGAGAGAATCCAGGAAAATTTCAAGGAAATTCTCGACTCACAGCATGAGCTATAAAATTATTGTCCCCATCTATACCTATAGGTGATAAACTACACAAATTTTTAGTAATGGTGTATATACCCATTTGGGAAGGCGTATGTTTTCATATTACACATACACAAAATGTTGCTCTCATGGCCCAATTGAAGAAAATTACAAGAAACTAATTTCTTGTAGATTTATGATTTTTTTGGTGGTCAAGAATGACCTCTGACCGATTCTCTTGTGCAACTAACGAAATCAGTATCATGTGTTTTTGCCTTCGCTCCGGCAAATTCATTCTTCAGTGCTTTGGAGGGTTTCATAACGTTTTATGTCCTATGGCGCAAGAACGGTGACTTAAGAGAAGAAACATAAATCGGGATACGACAGAACGCCTCTGGGTTCAGCTGGCCTTGTCAAAACGAAACCAGTTGACGACAAATAATATCGACAGAGTTTGGTGCCAGTACTTTGTGAAGTAACACATTTGAATATGGATCGACCATGGTGAATTTCTAGTATAGACCAAATCATTCTCGAACAAAAGATGCAAAAAAATGTTTCCAGGCATTAAAAACACGGTTCTTTAGGTAGTTAAAAGATGACCTCGAAACGCGTTTGAGGCTCCAGTGATTGATGTCTTGATAATCATTATGAATGAATGGTGGACTGTCGGAAAATAGACTCATCCTTGAAATAGTAATGGGAATATGGGAAATCAAGTACTACAAGAGAAAAATAAATCTAGTTTTGTTCAAACCATGGAAATCCAGCACAACCAGGAAAGAACTGGCTCAGAATGGAACTAATTTTGATTTTTAACAGTATAATTCGGAAATAACATGCCTTAGTGTAAGTGTTGGATAGTGGTAATTTTTTCCATTTCTATTGTGTACAGTTTGTAATTTATTTTCAGCAGAGCCACTATATCAAGTTTTCGATTCATTTAGGAAATTAGTTGAGCTATTGTTTCTTTCACACCCCAATAAAATAGTGAGCAGTGAGCCATTAAACATTACTTCATTGATAACATCAGTCACTTTGGGAATGAATAATTGAACACATTCCACATGAAACGTTGTTATCATTTAACGCAAACACAACACGGTCAAGTTTGAGGCGATAATTATGATGAAAAATCATCATCCCATCCAATTACTTAGTCTACAATTCAAGTTCAACATGAAACTCTACACGGCAGGATGTTTTCTAGGCCTCTTCTTTTGCGCACATTCACGCCTATCGTTCCTAGAAGGGAACCAAGTTTTACTGGATATAGTGGATTTTTTCTCCAAAAACCTCACCAATATTCTGAGCACTGATCATATGTGGGCCGTGATGCACGACGATACCCCTCCAACAAAAGACATAACCTTGAAACTGTTGATACGAATCAAGTTTCCGGTTTGCGTGATAAATGACGACTTATCCTTCAATAAGACGTTTTTGAAGCAGAAAACTTCTGCCATGATAGTTCTGATGAACGACACGGATATAGATCAGTTGAAACAAATGCTGGAAGGCGCCTTGCAACTGAATTTGTACGACCCTAGCGTACAAACAGTCTTTACCCTATGTTCCAAAGTGGAGACAACGGAGTTCCTGGCCCACTTCATGGATACAATATGGAATTATGGAATCATTTGATTGATGGTGATTTTAATCCAGGAGGAACTGAGGATGTTCAATTATAACCCTTTCAAGAAGAAAGTTAATGAATTGTTTATGGTCAATAACGAAATAGCGTTTCCGCACTATTTGAACAACATGGAACAGTTCAATTTGAGGGTTTCCATGTTCATCCAGTGGCCTAGGGTGAGCAAGACGAGGAAACGATGGAATGGCGAAGATGTTACCCTTCTCATGATCATCGGTAAGATTCTCAACGCAAATATCACCATAGTCCAAACTCCAACAGCTGAAGGTTACGGAGGGGCTTACAAAAGCATAATGGCCAACGAAAGCGATTTCTGCTTCGTCAAATTCTTCCAAGTGGACGAATTTGAAGACGTTGAATTCACGAGTCCCTTAGAGTTGAATTCTGTGGAGTTGTTCGTTCCTTACCCCAAACCGATACCAACATACCTAACTATATTCATGGTATTTACACTAGATCAATGGGCGATCATTGGGCTCCTGTTGATTCTTGCAATAGCATTCTTCAAAAGTTTCAGTAGGTACCTGAAGAATACTAGAAGATGGAAGCTAGGCGAAGTGGTAATGATGATGATATTGATAGCCTTAAACCTGAGCGTGAAGAACTTGGAGAAGACGGCTAAACTGTTAAGGATGGTACTTTATCCCTTCATAATACTGAGTCTGATATTCTCGGTAGCTTTCCAAAGCAACCTTCTGACCAGGCTCCAGTTCTTATTCTTCTACGACGGGATTAAAAATTTGAAGGATCTAGCCCTGTCAGGGTTTCCTATTTACACTTACGTCCACCTACCTTACCCTACAGCCGAAGTGATCAGGAACCAAGTGATCTCATTGCCCAGCTTAGATTACCCAGAGTTGACCCAAAATGGAAGAAAACTGGCTGCGTTCGGTCTGCCGTTTTCCCGTAAGAGAATGCCACCTAGGAAACCAGGAGTACGGCCTATCAGATACTACTCATTGGATCAAGTTTTGGCTCGTGGCTATGGGGTTTATATGTTTCGTAAGCACTCACCGTTCGTCAGTAAATTCAGCAGAGTTATGGCCAGTATAAAACAGTACGCGCTCACGAATTCAAGGGTCATCGACAAAACTGTCGCCATTGTGGACGATTATACGATGGATGACTTCCAAAAAGAATACCTTACTCTATTCGAGCTGGCTAGTGTATTTTATATTTTAATTTTAGGATTGGTTCTCGGACTGTTCGTATTTTTCATTGAGATATTTTTCAAGTATCATAGGAACATGAAGTCTGGCTGTTAAATTATTTTACTACTCAGCAGAGGTTTGAAACCATACAAGCAGATTTCATTTTTACCACAAGACGTCCTATAACTAAGTTTCCCAGTATTTGAGGAAATCTCTAACCTATCACAATTGTTACAGTCATAAGCATAGTTTTAATAATGAACAAAATAATAATATAAATTACCTATTTAATATGTGCATGGGTTGATACGCACGAAAACAATTTTTTTATAACTGGAGATTTCTTTCAATGAAAATAAAGGTTATTATCAATGAACTTATTTGCGTCCTTAGATTTATAACCGAATGTGTGCAAAAACCCAGTTAAAATTGTTTCTCGTAACATACATCGATTTCAAGCGAATAACCTGGTCATCATTGGTAATTACCAACAATAACCAACTGCATTCAAGCGCTTTTATTCATTATTGGTTATAATATCGTGACGTCATGAACTAGCCCTTCAACGTCATCATTTTGGACCGCAGATAACCGGAGATAACCATACTCGAGAGGTGGGTTAAACTTCTGGTTATTGAAGTGAGGTTAGAAGTTGTGAAGGGCCATATCCAAGGGCAAAACCAGCAATAACCGCGGTTATTACAGGTTATTCGCTTGAAATCGATTATAAACAACCAAATTCTCATGTGACATAGCACTAATCAACTCTGGAAGCTGAAGGACAGAGTGTTTCTGTTTCAAAATCGCGACCTCAATCTGAAGACCAAGACAGCTGTTTACAAAACAGTGGGAAACAGCTGGACGCCCTACAGGCGACATATAACAGCTTGAACAAACGCAACAGCGTCATCTAAGACAAATAATGCACATCAGATGGTTCCACAAAGTTTCGAATGCAGAAGTCTTGCAACGCGCGAGTTGTACAACAACTGAGACTCAAGTAACGATGGAGCTGCCACATTCTGAGGATGCAAGACACAAGACTCCCCAAGATAGCTCCGTATGGCGAATTCACAGAGGGAGCCCGGAAACCAATAGGCTAGTATAAGCGGTTTAAGGATATACAACATCAATCCCTAAAATCAGTTAATGCCAATCATAACTGGGAACAACTAGCGTTAGACAGGTCACAGTGGAGGTCTTTGGTACACAGTTTTAATGGAGACTCGAGAAGGATACAGCGGCGGCCAGATCTGGTTGGTGACTATCCATGCCCGTAGTGTGGAAGGATCTGTAGGTCACGGTTGAGTCTCTTCAGTCACAGGAGGGCACACAGACGCAATTAGCCCTAAGAAATTATAAGTCTGTTTTTTTTGTCTTTTTGTAGATTTATTCCCGGGATTAACGGGATACAGCAATGAATGAATGAGCACTAATCAACTGAAAATAGAGGATTGCTTATAGCATGCAGTTCCCCATACGAGAAACCTCCTCATATTAAACTTTTTGCGCCCCACGTTGGGCGCCAAAATTCATGAAATCCTCTTCTCATTGTGCTCAGCGAAATTTTAATTACTCTTGACAACGTCGAATTGCCGTTCTGCAAGTGCTGAAAGAGTGTCTTATCATAGAAGAAGTTCAGTGAAAATAAACGTGTTATCAAACGTTGGCAAATGAATTTTATATCGAAAGTGTTGCAGGATCAAGAATAATCAAACATGCCAATAACTGAGTTTTTGAGGGACTAAGACCGTACATCAGGACTAGCAGGAGCATAGGTATCTTTTACGGCGGAGGCATGCAGTTCCCCATACGAGAAACTTCCTCATATTAAACTTTTTGCGCCCCACGTTGGGCGCCAAAATTCATGGAATCCTCTTCTCATTGTGCTCAGGGAAATTTTAATTACTCTTGACAACGTCGAATTGCCGTTCTGCAAGTACTGAAAGAGTGTATTAGAAGAAGTTCAGTGAAAATAAACGTGTTCAAACGTTGGCAAATGAATTTTATATGAAAAGTGTTGCAGGATCAAGAATAATCACATATGCCAATAACTGAGTTTTCGAGGGCTAAGACCGTAAATCAGGACTAGCAGGAGCATAGGTATCTTTTACGGCGGAGGCATGCAGTTCCCCATACGAGAAACTTCCTCATATTAAACTTTTTGCGCCCCACGTTGGGGGCCAAAATTCATGGAATCCTCTTCTCACTGTGCTCAGGGAAATTTTAATTACTCTTGACAACGTCGAATTGCCGTTCTGCAAGTGCTGAAAGAGTGTCTTAAAAGAAGTTCAGTGAAAATAAACGTGTTATCAAACGTTGGCAAATGAATTTTATATGAAAAGTGTTGCAGGATCAAGAATAATCACATATGCCAATAACTGAGTTTTCGAGGGCTAAGACCGTAAATCAGGACTAGCAGGAGCATAGGTATCTTTTACGGCGGAGGCATGCAGTTCCCCATACGAGAAACTTCCTCATATTAAACTTTTTGCGCCCCACGTTGGGGGCCAAAATTCATGGAATCCTCTTCTCACTGTGCTCAGGGAAATTTTAATTACTCTTGACAACGTCGAATTGCCGTTCTGCAAGTGCTGAAAGAGTGTCTTAAAAGAAGTTCAGTGAAAATAAACGTGTTATCAAACGTTGGCAAATGAATTTTATATGAAAAGTGTTGCAGGATCAAGAATAATCACATATGCCAATAACTGAGTTTTCGAGGGCTAAGACCGTAAATCAGGACTAGCAGGAGCATAGGTATCTTTTACGGCGGAGGCATGCAGTTCCCCATACGAGAAACTTCCTCATATTAAACTTTTTGCGCCCCACGTTGGGGGCCAAAATTCATGGAATCCTCTTCTCACTGTGCTCAGGGAAATTTTAATTACTCTTGACAACGTCGAATTGCCGTTCTGCAAGTGCTGAAAGAGTGTCTTAAAAGAAGTTCAGTGAAAATAAACGTGTTATCAAACGTTGGCAAATGAATTTTATATGAAAAGTGTTGCAGGATCAAGAATAATCACATATGCCAATAACTGAGTTTTCGAGGGCTAAGACCGTAAATCAGGACTAGCAGGAGCATAGGTATCTTTTACGGCGGAGGCATGCAGTTCCCCATACGAGAAACTTCCTCATATTAAACTTTTTGCGCCCCACGTTGGGGGCCAAAATTCATGGAATCCTCTTCTCACTGTGCTCAGGGAAATTTTAATTACTCTTGACAACGTCGAATTGCCGTTCTGCAAGTGCTGAAAGAGTGTCTTAAAAGAAGTTCAGTGAAAATAAACGTGTTATCAAACGTTGGCAAATGAATTTTATATGAAAAGTGTTGCAGGATCAAGAATAATCACATATGCCAATAACTGAGTTTTCGAGGGCTAAGACCGTAAATCAGGACTAGCAGGAGCATAGGTATCTTTTACAGCGGAGGCATGCAGTTCCCCATACGAGAAACTTCCTCATATTAAACTTTTTGCGCCCCACGTTGGGCGCCAAAATTCATGGAATCCTCTTCTCATTGTGCTCAGAGAAATTTTAATTACTCTTGACAACGTCGAATTGCCGTTCAGCAAGTGCTGAAAGAGTGTCTTATCATAGAAGAAGTTCAGTGAAAATAAACGTGTTATCAAACGTTGGCAAATGAATTTTATATCAAAAGTGTTGCAGGATCAAGAATAATCAAACATGCCAATAACTGTGTTTGGGGGACTAAGACCGTACCATATATCAGGACTAGCAGGAGCATAGGTATCTTTTACGGCGGAGGTTCGGCTGTCACACGCCGCGCCGCCGAACAGTGCTGACGAGATACAAAAGAGGTGGAAAGAGAAAGAAGATCCGTTCAGATGTCCTCGTAAGGTCGAACGCTGGCATTAAAATAATGATAATCGCCGAGTCTAGAGATGGTCAGCGAGGGGGCGGGCGCGGTTCGGGACGGGGGCCGCATTCAGGAAAAGATTGGACGAGGACGGGGCCCGCGTGTTGCGTTTGTGTGTACCGGCCGCACCGCCGCATTCCTCGGCAATTTGCGGAACGAGATATCCGCCGAGAGTTGTCCCAGCAGTCCTGCTCTCGACAGCACGTAAAAATCCTCATTTCGCTACGAGGCTCTTCGTCTTCTACAAATGCATTAATTTTTTCAAGGAAAATGTATAGTAAAGGTATGCAGTAATGAACCGACTCAATAACAAAAATCGAATAAGGTTGGCGACCTTGACTGAGTTAGTATAAATTTCCATATAACGTGCGTTCAAAAAAATTCGTCGTCAAGTAGGCTATGGAATTTCAAACGTCGATATTGCGTATCTAAACGTAGTTCTTAGCTTGTGCTCTATTATTATTACAGGTTAGCTGTCAAGTTAGCGTTTTGGATTGTTGTTAAATTAAAATTACCAGCAAATAATAAAGATGGTTTTTACTGACGTACAAAAAGCATTCATTATTGAATCCTACTTCAGGAATGGGGAGAAAATAGAAGGCGAGTGGAAATATTCTGTTGAGAAATGTCTCAGCGACTTCAGGATCGAGTATCCCAACGTTGCTGTAGATTACCAATCTTTCCAGAGTACTGTTTCGCGATGTGTGAGCGTTTTTCGTGAAACAGGTAGCGTTCAAAGAAAAAAAGGAAGTGGTCGACCAAAGAAGAGAACACCCGAGTTAATCGAAAATGTTGAGAATGTGATGACAGAAGCTCCACGAACCTCTGTTCGGGTTTTATCTCAACTAGCTGGAGTCTCTGTTGGTACATGTCACACAATTTTGAAAGAAGACATCAATTTGTATCCTTATAGATTGACATGTTATCAGAAGATTGAAGAAGTTGATTACCCTCGTAGAATGGCCTTCTGTCAGTGGTTTCTAAACGAATTCAACGATAACCTGAATAAAGTTTTCTTCTCCGACGAAGCCTGGTTTCATCTTTCTGGATATGTCAACTCCCAAAATATGAGAATGTGGAGCAGTCAAAAACCGGAAAATTTTTACATTGAGACACCACTTCATTCTCAGAAAATTGGAGTTTGGTGTGCTATCAGTCAGAGAAGAATTGTTGGACCTATTTTCTTTGACGGAACTTTAACAGCAGAACGCTATAAAGAGGATATTATCATGCCTTTTATAGCTGAATTAAATTTCGAAGAATGGTCATATAGTTATTTTCAACAAGATGGAGCCAGAGCACACACAGCTGTAGAAACATTGGCTACACTAAGGAATATTTTTCAGGATCGACTCATTAGCCTCAATACTGAAAATGAATTTCCTCCAAGATCGTGTGATCTTACACCATGTGATTTCTTCTTATGGCCTCATTTGAAGAATTCTATCTTCCAATCACCTATTTCTAATCTGGACGAACTCAAGACTAGGATCATTGAAAAAATTCATCTAATTAACGATGATCCTTTTATATTGAATAATGTCTTTGAATCTCTCAAAAGAAGATGTGAGAAGTGTTTGGAGCAAAGAGGAGGACATTTCCAACAGCTACTTTAATTATATAGAACTCTTAAACGTGAAACTCATTGTAATGAAAATCCTATAATTCAGTTTCTTCAGTTATGGCAGAGACTGCCTCTGGTTATGGATTTTCACTGTCAGCGTCAATTCAATATTTTATTCATTGAGAAATAAACATATTCTGAGGTTCTTGGTGTGATTTATTTCTATTACCTACTGTTATAGGTACAACCTTTTCACATAATTGTAAGTACAAAAACCATAATACTCGATTCGTTCAAGATTCATGTCTTTGACTTATGAACTCAGGTTAATTTTTCCAATCGCCTCAGATTATTTGGATTCTTGTAATCTAATTCAATGAAAAAATGCTAATAAATCATTATTGAATGTGCAAGTAATTTTTTCTGAGAAATTGCCTTTTCATACAAAATTACGATAAATAGGTTAATGTCATCAATGTTTACATTTGGCTGTGATGACTGATGAGTGTGATGTAAGGAAAGAATTACGTTCAGTCACAGAAAATCAACCTACAAAATTCCAAAGCCTACTTGACGACGAATTTTTTTGAACGCACGTTACATATACTGACAACAAAGGAAAACCTCTTCTATGCTTGGCCCACATGCATTTGTCCCAAACGAATAGACTGACAACGCTTTACGTATGCACCATCAGTAATTTATTCATTAACCAATAACAACATGGCTGCAAAGGCAGTGGTAGCGACAAATTCGGAAAATAGATTTACTGGGCATATAGCTCAATCTTTTCTGGTGAGTTTCTGTTTGTGTTGTCTCTGTTATTAATCCCCACTTAGTTCAATTAGACAGCAGCGAGCAACGAATAGACTCAGAACTAGTCAAAACTCATGCAAATCGGTTTTGTTTCATGAAAAACCCCTCTGATGTGTTTTTTAATCCACAATGCCTTGTACCCCATAGCCTATTTGAATGGAGTAGCGGTGTCAGCGAATAGATTGACGTAAAAACATTTTCTTTTGGAGTATTCTGATGTATTTCTCTGTTCATTAGTCTTTCAGCCAAATTCAAAAAGGCTATAAACGATCGTTATATACTAGTTTTGTAAGTACCTAGTGTGGAGGTAAGAGTGGAAAATCAGCTGAGGATTTGGAAAATGATATCTGTTAGGCTGTTAGCATTGAACTCGATAAAGAAAGTTTAATGGGTGTTAGGGAACCGCTGCAACTTAGGATCTAGAAAAATGCGCAAATGTGAACAAACCTACGCCATCAGGCATAGATATACAAACCTGCAATACCTGATTATCTATGACATTCTATGATCTACGCTCGTTGTTACTTTGACACCATTGAACTTTAGTTTTAGTTCAATGTTTGACACATAGACATAGAGACTCTATGTCTATGCTTTGACATAAATTGTTGTGCGGTGTGTTCTGTGGTGGTTATCATCGATCCATAGACATAGAGACATGGACTGAGCAATGTCAGCATGAAATTGGCTTTTTTTATAGAAAGAGAGACACGCACGTCGGGAATGCAGTTGTCTCTTTTTTGTTCACATAGAGGTGAGTGTAGACCAATCAAAATTCTAGAAAGAGACAACTGCATTCCCGACGTGCGTTTCTCTCTGTCACTTTTTTTGACCGTATATATGTCTATGCATCGATCAGATACCAGAGACAAGTCTCTATGTCATCTCTATGTCAGATACCTAGACAGGGGTGGGTAATGCCGATCCAACTCATCGATAACGGAGAGTAGTGTTCTTGGCCTCGGTATTTATGAAATTCATTTTATTATCCTTTTTTTCAACAAATCGGCCCGAAAATCTGAGTCTCCTGGCCTGCTTGTCTGTAATAAAAATAAGGCCAGCAAATGAAGCCAGCCTAACCTAACCATAAGGAGCTCTCGGGTAGTTGCATAACAACAAATACCAAGATGAACAAGGGAAAAAAACAAGAGATGAAGGCAACGAAATGAGTACGGTGTAGATTGCTACATTCTCGCATAAATATTCACTGGAACTTCTACGTACGCAGTGGAAAAAAGATAAGAGCCTTGGAAACTGTAAAAGTTATTCTATAAGTTACAAGATACGCAGCATTGAGCAATTATAATTATTTACACCTGCAACATTTGCGATAACCGTTATAAAGGGCGTTCATCAAACAGGAGATTCGACTACGTGAACCACAATTCTCATCACTAATAAAAAAATTACACTATAACAAATCCTCTAAAATTGAGAATTAACTAGTCCTTATGCCTTTGGCTGAATAAACTACATGATGATCTGTCATGACGTAGAAAAGGGCAAGCAAATGAAATCCCTTTCAAATAATTCATTGCAAGGGGACTTATTATGGTTTTAACGATCTACCTTCGGTCACTCCAAACGCCAGTTTGTGTCTCGAACCCCTGCCCTGGTTTAATTTAAATTGTAAAATCGTAACGAGATGAGATTTATTAGACGATAATTTCATGTGAATTGGCCATAAACACGAATCCACACATTGTGGCTTGAGACACATGCATCTACAACGCAATATTTCATCGACTTCCCAAAACGTTTAGCACGTTACCAATGGAGGACTTCCCTACATGTTTGCCAACCTAGAAAAAGGTCTAAAAGGTCTACCATCAGGGAATGATTGCTTTCTAACGAAACCTACTTCATTCTTTCCGCAATGATCAAATATATTTATGAAATTCTATCGAGCTTTCTAGAGTTTACTGTTAAAAAGAAAAAAAGATTTTCATAACCTCGATTGCTGTTTGGTTGAAATTTATGTTGGTATCACTACTTCTTGTGACAATCGACATATTTCATTGGCAAATGTCATTTTTACTGATATATATAATATTAATATTGTCTGCTGTATAGCTTACAAAATACAAGAAAACAAGAATGCGTTCAAGCAAAGATTGTGCACATAACCAAAACTTTGCCCATAACCTAACAGATTACTTTTTTCTTCTTGACATTTGCCAACGAAACATGTCAATTGTCACAAGAAGTAGTAATACCAACATAAATTTCAACCAATCAGCAATCGAGGTTATGAAAATCTTTTTTTCTTTTTAACAGTAGACTCTAGAAAGCTCGATAGAATTTCATAAATATATTTGATCATTGCGGAAAGAATGAAATAGGTTTCGTTAGAAAGCAATCATTCCCTGATGGTAGACCTTTTAGACCTTTTTCTAGGTTGGCCAACATGTAGGGAAGTCCTCCATTAAAGAAGATGGTGAGATAGATCTCCGCCTGCCAAAACAGTAGTCAGATCGAACGAAACGATTTCATAGTTAGTCATTTCCGATTTGTTAACTCCTGGCTGCAAGATTTCACCTGGGTGGCCTTTATAGTTTTTGCACAACAATTGGGTTTCTCTTTGCATTGTCGTAATGGCTGCACCTTTCATATGCGATTTCCGACACGTGGTGCCACCACTGAGTAGGTCAATTTTATATCGATTGATATCTCATGGCACTATCTATTATTTCAGTTACACTCGAGCTAATTCAAATACCCATTAATCTTCATTGAATCCCATACAGGGTGTCCTGAAATCAACGAAACAAAATTTGGTCACAGATTAAAGAGAAAAATTTAGGAGACCACAATTTTTTTATTTTTGCCAGTAGGTTCGCCCTTTCAGAGTTAGAGCCACCTGAATTTCGTCCCTAAAATTAATCAGTTATTGCCTCACAATCCAGTTATACGAAAATCAATGAATTTTTACTGGGCCATTATGTGTTCGGAACCACTTAATATTAACCATGTATTTGAATTTCTTGAAAACTGTTTGACCATTAAAAAACTCATACAATTGAAAAATTTTCTTGTCTCTTGCAAGAAAAAATTTAAAAATGTGATTGGACGTTGGGTTCTTTGAATTTCTGCTATTTTTATGGTATGTAATGGTCATAGGAATCTTCTGTTAAAATATGAGTACAAGTCAAAGACTCACCCTGTATAGAACTGTTTCTATTCCTGTTTGCAATATATATTTCCTATGGCATCAAGACGATCTTGATAGAAGGAGTGAATCATCAAACCGCATAGCGGAAATAGTTGAACAGCTTTTATATTACTCATGAGACTTCTGCAGGGGCCATATTTAAAATTAGAAGAAAATGAAGGTGTTTGGAGTTTTGGAAACAGGTCATATTCATATATGAGTCATTTTTATCAAGGACATTCGGACAACTAAATCTACAAATTAAAAGCTAGACGAATAATCTTGCAGGAACTGATGGATAAAAAAATGTAGTAGGTATGCCGTTGAAGTCATGGGCGTAGATAGGTAGGGGCGCCGTAAAAAATTACCTTAATACGCCCATGGCTGAAGGTTCAAGAGATAGGTTATTTGCGTCTTCATTTAAGTGAGAAAATAGACCTTATATTTTTCCTTATTGGAAAGTAAATGTTGGCACTCTTCGATGTTTTTGGTAATAATGAAAAATAAGAAGTATGAGTGTGGATGTGTAATATAAATTCTCGATAACTAACAAACCGACTTTCTTATGATTTATATTCTCGTTAGTTTGCGACTTTCATAAACGAGCTTGTTCCAAATCCAATTTTTAGGGTGATATTCTAATATCATGTTAACGAGACGTTTTTTAACGATTTACTGTTCTCGTAAACTGCGCACACTTTGTTAGGCAACAGATCGGCTCATTAGCGATGAAAATTCCAGTTTCAGACAATTCTGAGATTGCGGCGACCAATGACACAGTAACATTTTAGATTCAATTATGTCAATCTAGTTCGGCGCTATAAGAAGGGAAAAAAAGAGACGAGTACGTTCCATTCTACAACTCGGTTCTGCCGTGGTGAAAACGATCTTCGACGTCGGGAATTGCAAATTGCCAGTTTCGAAATTTTCAACGAACCTCACACACACACACACTCGATCGAGAGAAGAATCGATGCTCGCGTATTTTTACTTTCATTTCACTTATATAATTAATTGAAGGCTGAACGATATGATCGTTGACTGTGTGCATCTTGAGGTTCTTGTAAAATTCGACTTGTATCAGGCTTTAGGAACTGAATGGGTAATTCTCCTCAATTTAGGTTATCACTGCATTATTCAGTTTAAACTGAATAATTATGAGTTTCATTCATGATTTTTTCAAATTCACCGCGGAAACTATTCAAAATCATCCTTCAAATATGGGGTTTTAAAATTTAAATCGTTTTGTGCGGAGTTTACGATTTGGCAACAGGGCATACAAGACAATGGAAAGAACAATGTCCTATCAGCTTGTTTATAAAATAACAGCTGTTGATCTACATGCGCGTTCTTACTGGCGAGCTTCAACTGCAAACGGCCATAAAAATCCCATAAAATTTTACGACCTTCTTCGTTCGTCGCAGACTTCATAGACAGCCATCTTTGTCTATCTCATCAAGATAATGCATTTGTTGTCCTTTATTATCAAGGCATATTTCAGTCGATGTTGCCAGCTTGTGTAATTCTCACAAAACGCTTTAAACTTCAAATACCCATTTTTATTTTTCATTTTTAAGTGCTTAAAATATTTTTTTTGGAAACAGTTGAAATGGTTATTTCAAAATGTGATGTTCAAAAATATTTCATAAAAAATACATCATTTTCGTCAGAAGGAGTATTCCCTATTGAATAAAAGTCACCTTTCCTACGAGATTCGAAATTGTTCGTATGTATCGTATGAAATATTGAATTCAGACTCCTCAGCATCGCCCAGCCTTTTTATTCACATGAATAAAACATACAGTAGAGTCCACCAGAAATTTAATACATTTGAATAAACCATAAATACTTCTCATTTTTGTCATGTAAAGTAGATAAATATGTCAGCATAGTTTTTCGGGATTAACTCTAGATCTGATAACATTCATGGCAGAAATATTTCCACTGGATCTGATATTTCCTAACAGGAATCACACATGCACCCACCATCGAATATTTTTCTTAACGCAGCAATGAAAAATCCTTCAATTTTCAGTATTTTTTTTTTCAAAAAACACACTATAACAATGATCTCAATTGATGTAGAGCCCTAGATTAACATCAATATACCAGATAGCAATCTGCTCTGGGCGTGGATGAAGTAAAGCTCTTGTAGGTATAACATATCACACAAACGATTGACTACGTGTGGGTTAACAACAACTAGAAAACATTCAAGGTTTCCTTGCAACACCTCGGGTACAATTCGAAATTCTTGGAGCTCCCAGTTTGGTTGATAATACGGATCACCTTGAAAATTAAGTTAGTTGCATGTTTTGTTACAATTTAGGTACAGCTACACTTTTTTCCTCTCCTATTATTCCGACAAATGGCGACTTATCAACGTGAAGGTATCTCTGCTTATTCAAATCGGTACCCCAACTCAAGGATGCCCGGGGAGATCTTACATGACAATCGAGGTTGTAAATATTTTTTAGTGGGTCGTGAATGGAATACATAGGAGATTGCTGTTCGTTTCATTCAGCTCTAGAGCATCAATGTCATCTCGGTGGGCCACTTCTTGAATTCACTATTTTCCAGAAAAAAAAAACATTTCTCCAAGATTTCAAACGATTTAAACTTGGGGCACATTAAAACATATTCAAACATATAGCATATATTACAGTTATAAAGATATACCTATCTTATATCAAAAAACCTTACAGAATTTCAAATATAAAATTATGCCCCCCTCTAAAATCACTCCTGGAACCGCCCTTGCCTTTTGGGGAAATTTTGTTGGGTTAGGTTTGTTGTGTTAGTATGAGGTTATGTAAGGTCATGATCAGACTAAAGTAAGACCATCTCCTGTGAATAAATCATCCCAAAAACTACTTCTGACGACAAGAAATTTTTTTTGCGTTCCCTCAATTACATTTCCAAACTAGAATGAATTACGTCTTGAAAAACTTGTGTATAGTTTCCGACGAGGTCCCCCTTGCATAAACAAGCGTGTACCAGTTAAAAATAGCGAAAAAGGAATAATTAATTCTCGGTTTATACAAAAACCGACGGTCAACCTTTCGCAAAATCATAAAACCAATTCTGAATTCGCGAACGCACCGATTGAATTAATGAATTTTCGGCCATGAAATTAGAAATGTAATATGCGAGCGATTACATCTCTTCGTTTATGAAAACTGAATGTCTAATGACTTGAAAAGGCGGATGTGGCACAAGTTTCAAAAAGAGCAGTATAGAGAAGAATGGTTTTCACAATATTATGAATGAAATTAGACATTTTTTCTGTCCTTGTTAGATTTGCATACACAAAATATGAGTCCTGAATATATTACCACTCTTCCGGTACGTAATTTTTTATCGTGCATAGCTTCGATAATCAACTGTTACGTGTACAGTTTAGGCATAACCGTCATGCAAAACTATGCGCTTTTAGGGATAGTCAAAAACTTGGTTAACGCTGCTAAGCTTCTTGGCTTTTCGCAGATAGAAAATAATAGAATATGCCCTTATTTCGAATCATTTCAGCTACTCCATAAACAAGAGAAGAAAAGAAACAGCGTCAAACATAATATGGAATTGGTCAGTCGTCTACTTATATGAACCAAAATTCGGAATAGCTCCTTCTTCTTCTTGAACAATTCATGAATTTCGTTTGTTGGAAAATTGTTGTCAGCATAAATTGGGGAAATTATTTTTTCTACGACCTTTTTTACTCCATTTTCCTCGACTCATCTCAAATCCTCAAGTATCTGAAGCAGAAAAGTGAATTTTTCACTTCTCATATATACATCTTTCGACCAAAATGTTGTAAACCGATTAAATATCCCTAAATTCAGTTAACCGTCATTCGAACAAATTTGCACGATACGTTTGTTAATGAAAAAATGAGAAGTAGAGAAGCATCGCTATCAGTTTTTTAAATCTTCTGAATAAAAATGGAGCCCTGTTTTGCGTTGTCATCTCATCACGTACAAACAGCTGAACCGATTTTTTCGTTTCTTCTTTGAAACCTTCCTCATACTTTGTAGGAGGTTTTAGCGGGAAAAATTTGAAAAAGTTTCCTGGGAAAACCAAGAAGACTAACCAAAATATACATTTCGCGCGCAAGTGTATGTTGGGTAGTCTACCCTCAAGGGACATGCGATTGGTACTTGATTCCTTGATTGCAGTTGATAGTTCACTAATGAACAACACGATCTCAATATTGATTTAATGTTGTCTAAGTTCAGCATTTTGATTATCAGTTAATTCATTATTGTGAGTCTGGATTTGTGATCAGTATATTAATTTCAAGTAATAATATATGCATACATCGCGACTATGCTTTACACTCTCCTATTCACTTTAAATTTCTTTTAGTTTGAGTTTAAAACAATTCTAGTATTCCGTAATTTTCACTGAGATTTATTGCATTCGCAATTGCAATAAGTAGAGATAGCCGTCGTGTGTTTCTAGCAGGAAAATACATGCTTTTCACACTGTCAATTGTATGCAGCCTGTTTCTATGTTGAGGAGCAAAGATTATAGAGTTAACTCTATAATCTTTGGAGGAGCAAAGATTATAGACTCTAACTCTATAAAGATTATATTAAAGATTATAGACTCTAACTCTATAATCTTTGGTTGAGGAGCCTCCAATTTTTGTTCCTGCATCAGGCAAAACGAAAACTGTGGATAATATTATATGTATCAATATGTACCCAAAAAAGTTTATTCACTTTTCATACTTTTATTTGCTTTTTATCTTTTATTTTACTTCCTATTACTAATTATTCCCTCACTGTGGACAATGTCTGTTAGGTCAGCTAGTAACTTTGCACCCCTACTATCCTTATTATGTTCAAAGAATTGAACAAAGTGTCCAAAACAAAAACCTTAACCAGAGTCGAAGCAAACGAAGCGTCGAACAAAGGCAATACGCAAACCATACACCGTTAGTTACAATGTATCAATACAGAATAACTATTATCTTACAGGAGATGCTAATTGTGAAGAAATCGTAGCTGATAAACTCGGCAAGTTCAAGGCTCTTTCGGGTCACGTGTCCAAACGCAAGGTCATCCGTCGAACTGGAATGGAACCACCAACAACTGCCGGTCGCGCGACCGCGGGCGGTACCGTACGACCGAAAAGGTCGACACTGCACGACTGGGGGGTTGGTCGGACGTCGAAAACGCCAAAAATCGCGACAGGTGGTCGTACGGGGGCTGGCCTGACCGCCGGAGAACCGCTCGAGCTTAGACACCGGCGACCAAGACACCTGGTTCAACACTACCAGCAGTCGGTTAGCTGGCGAACGAACGGAAAACAGAAGACAAAAACAGAAACACGCTCACCTTAGTTTATTTACCGCAAGACAGGTTACGGCTGCTCGGAAACGGTCGGTCTCACGAACGGGTTAGTTAGAGAGATTTCGATACCGACGTATATGTACTTGCATCTCTGCCTCCGGTGGTACTAACCAGACGAGACGGTTCCGATGCTGTCACTAGCGAGATGCGACCAGTGTTCAGCGAATGACAGTACTAATGAGATTGTTCGCTTAAGCCTGGAGACATTTGCTTGCACCTTCCCTGGTATGTTTCCCTGTACTGCAATAATCGCTAAGGCTTAAGGCAGTACTTTGTTCTTAGGTCAAAACAAGTCTTGAACCTTGTACTCGCCTAACGATACATGGATCCGTCGACATAGTACACTCCTTGGCCACTGTTTCCCTCTATTATGCAACCATCGATGTTTCAACTATCCTTGTATGCTCTAGGTACAAATAAACTGCGGTCGTATCGACCGTTCTAGATGTCCGAATCTTGACTATACATTAGAGTGATCCAGTTGCTCGGCGAATATCATCGATAGGTTCTGTCAAGCCCTGGCATAATAGAGGTCAACTCCGAAGGCCATGGAAATATATATGGAAATAGTGGTGATATTGGGGTCCATAATCCTCTTCTGCACCGAACCATTGAGAGAAAAGTTAATGATGCAGTCCCCACATTGTAAACTGATTCCAGGTTAGAGCAAACAAAATATTTGAGAGTTCTGATCAAAAATTACAGCTTGTTTGAAGCAGCAAAGTCCAATAAATCCTTCTGCCCCAGTACCTGCACATTCATTATACTGTGGTGGTCCCAATAAAATTACTCAATACTTTGTCACTAAACCAGAACAAATATTAAATCTTGAGTTTTTTTAACGTTTACCTGAAGCAAATGTAAACAAATCCATGTCAATTTGACATAACTGACAAAAGTCAGGTTAGAACCGATGACGGACCATTGAACATAGACATATTATTTGTGTTCTGTGATAGACATAGACATAGTTTCTATATCTATGCCATTGAAGAAGAGTTCTATGCATAGACATAGAGACTCTATATCTATGGTTCTATGTCACGGACAGGGGTGGGTAGTGCCGATTCAACTCATAGAGCAAAGCGTGGTGTTTTCGGCCTCGTATCGGTCTTCATGAAATTCATTATGGTTTTTTAAGGCAAATCATCCCGAAAGGGTGGATATCCTGGCCTCCTTTTAATCACTATGCAAACAGGATTCAGTCCTGAGGTGTTTTATTGTTGCCTTCTAGTAAAAATATTGATGAAAATTTGGCTTTTATAAGTCCAAAGTAAGTCTTGAGCAGTGTTTTCCTCTATATCCTGTATTCAGTGTAGAGTAATCGAGCTCCAAACCACAGATTACGGTAGTAATCTGTGTTACAATCTTGGATGGTGATTTACTTTCCAGTGATCTGTTATTTTTTTATTATTGCCAATGGTTCTTAAAATCTGATTGAGGCCAGAAATTAAATAGTATGGAATAATTTTCCTTCAGCACTCATCTTTTCCATTACCGTAGTTTTTTGTCAATGTATGTTCACGCCTTTTCCGAAAAAATTCAGTATGGTGTGCAATGTTTCTAAGGAAGTCTGTTGAGTTACTTTAACCAAGAATTCATACAATTCATACAATCAAAATCTGGATCTGGAATGTATTGCCAAGAATATCTTCACGTTTTCGTAATGTAGTCAAACAAAGCATGGTCCTCGCTTCTGGCCATCATACCGAGCGAGATGTTAATATTTGCAAGCACAATTCCCCAAGGTCATTCGATGAAGACGTCATGAGCAGTCAAGGTGAATGGCCAATTCATAAAATGTGTACTCATTTATGTGCCCTGTTCATGTTGAACGCGAAAACGGTACCACCAATTTTCAGAGAAGGTAGCACCACTAATAGCTTCGAGCTCAACAACTTCTTAACCGCTTCTTACCGGGTTAAGGAGACGGACCTCAATCAGAACCAAATAACTCTAAAAAAACTTATATTCACATTGATAAGAGTCCTGAAGGTATTGTCTATCTTCTGTTGATTGAATAGGCGAAGTAAACATTGAGTCAAGACTACCTAGTCCTAAAATCTAGTGAGTACTCTTCCCAGAAATATTTGAATTTCTATTTATCTCATTATCAAATTCTATCTGATAAATTCATAAGTAATGTATGGACTAATACTCTAATTAACCCAACTGAATAAAAAATATATCCGGTCTTAACTAATAAAATCGAAATACAGAGGATAGACGTCCTTGAGCCGGTCCTGGCAATCACGTGAGTGACCCTTCTCTCGACCTTCAGCGTACGTTGTGCAACTTTTAACCTGGACTGTACCGTGTTATTTTCTAAATTCTCACAGGAATCCTGAATTGAGAGACTTGTCACTCATTTGAACTCTCTCTCGAATGAGGAAACAGGAAACAGCGACATAGCAACAAAATTTGAATACACAACTACCGAATTTCAGAAATAAGAAACACTTACCCTTTATATGATCAAAAAAATTGGCACATTTTTCTTTGGTTCCAAAGGAATTGCTAACATACTCCATTCACTGCTTAAAATGCGAACAAATGTTAAGTAATACTCCTATTAATTTTCGCTTTCACAAAAACAATTTACGTACTTATGGCACACCTCAGTAGAGTTTATTGACACCGTTCTCACTCAGGAGCTCAGGTAATGTTATTTCATTAGGAACTCAAATTCAACTTGAATTTCTACGTTGAAAGAAAATGGAAAGGTGGAGATCTCTTCGGTCTTCGTAATTCCGATCATATAATTCTTCATTCAGAACTGGAAAGCCCAAACTCATCATATTTTCTATAGAAAATAATCAAATTTATACAGATCATACACAATTTCAATGAACCATGATAAAAACAATGGGAATTAAATTTTTCTGCGCTTGCGCCATCTGAATGGAGGGCAGCTTTGACAGTAGACGTGATGGCGGGAGATTATGAAATTTATTTGTGGAATTCTTCGGGTTTTATTGATAACGAACCCAAAGTTAGTTAAGGAATGAATTATATTGACTTTTAATATTACTGAGTGTTGCATAATTGAATCATGCAAAACTCGCTTAAAATAATTAAAGAACGAAATATCTGCATCCATTTTTATTGTGCACAACATAAATACAATAGAGATTCTCTTTATTCATTAAACACTAATAGAAATAGTATTTATGCAATCTATAGAAACAAAATGTTAGATATACTTGGGTTACAACAGAGGTTGTGAACTTATTAAACTAAATGGTTAATAACCTAATTACGTACCACATAATTTGTACTTTGCAAGATATGAACACTGTGCATGCAGGTCTTATTTAATGAAAAAAATAATATAACTTACTCTATGATACAATTGAAATATAAACATTTATTATATTTAGTAATTTATTTTTAATATATTTTTATATGAACATGGTATTGGAATTAGTCAGAACCCAACATTTTAATCTGGAAGAAGTCAACTCAAAAAATAATTTATTGAGTTCATTAATGAGTCTTAGGTAGAATATCAAGACATTTTTTAAGGAAAATAAAGCATTAAAAGAATAAACATGAATAAAAGTATAAATTTCACTAAAAGAAAAACTGCAGAAACCTTTCCTTATAAAAAAATCTTCAAAAAGATTCTTCCACAATAACCATTAAATTTTGACTCAGTCTTGTTGCGTTTCTGAATTTGTACGGGAAGTATTACACATAACTGCATTAACAAAATATATTGTAATAAAGTGTGACTAGCGAATGGTAAATTCGGATAAGTTAGAAGTTAGATTAATAACTAATTGTCTGCAATTAATCATCGATAGCAAAAATAAGTATAATTGTTGATGATAGTAGACACCAACTGCAATCTTAAACATATTTCTTATTCAGGAAAAAAAATTGTACAGTTGAAAAATCCATGAATTTTCAACTTGGAAAGTGAATATTTGTCAATTTTTATACACAGGTTCTTCATTGCACATCTTATAAATCAAGCAATTGTAGTAAGTTAAATTTCAGAAATATTAAGTACAAAAATAGAATTTTCTTAAAAAAAAACGAGTTCAACTCAACTTGTTTCCACATAAATAAGAATTAAGATATGAATAAGGAAAAAAATCATAATCAATCAGCAATATCTACAGTAAAGCTTCAACATTCGAATATAAAAAGGAATTTTGGCACTTGGAAAAAATATTTAGAATGAAAATAGAGAGCATTCAAGAATATGGCTGTTAATACACTACATATACTACAGTATGGCAAAATTCCTTCTGAAATCTTGGTAAATATGGCACACCAATATAATACATATAGTATGGTTTATAAATAGATCTATAAAGTGATAAATTTCTGTATAAACTTATACATAGTTTTCTATTTGGTACAGGTTCAGAAAATAAATTTCTACAAGATCAAATTTTTCAGTATAAATAGGTATACACTGGGACTCTAGCACACTGATAGATATCAAAATTTTTGTAAATATAGGTTCAATTCAATACCAGATCAAATCAAGAATTCATCTCAGACATCAAAATGCAATTCATGGAAAGTGACAGATCAACAACAACAGAAGAAAATTGAGTATGCTTCCATAATTTTAACATTATCTTTCGAAGAATAATCAAAATTGCATACTAACCCCTTTTGTTTCATCATCCAAATCCAAAGTAACCTTAATTATTGATCAAAACCAAATTCAAAACTGAAGTATAGAAGATTGTGAACCTTATTCAACAAAGATTCATACCTGTATACATTGAATATATTTCTTATAATTTAAATAAGTTTATCAAAATCAAAATTTTAGTTTCAGGAATTTGATTATGAATTATTGTTTTTCACAAGTTGAATATTTGAGCTAGAATGAAAATTAGGTATGCCTAAGTATTTTAACACTTCTCTTGTAGAACTGTTAAAATTACATACTAGTTTATCACATTCTTTCCAAATCTACACTTATGAAAAACGTCATTATTTTGTAGGTCAATTTGTAATGAAATGTTTTGAATATTGCAAGAAAACAATCATTCATGGCAAAAAATTGTTTTTTAAGCCTTGAATCTGTTTGCTTTACTGGCCATGTATGCCAGAACTAGAGAGAAGACCAATGCTACCAACTGAATGAATAAAATACTTGCCAGTACACTTAGGATAACATAAGCATTTTCGTTTATTATTGAAATAACACGATCATAACAACCGCGATCATAAATAACATTATAATCAACCCCCCCTCTTATTCTTGGAACAACTATAGCTGTTTGGCAATCTGAAAAAGTGGCCTCAGGACGGCAACAACTTTCGGGAATTTTATAATAATCAGTATGCGATGTTATAGTATAACTGAGCTGCCCATTTCCAGCCCAGTCAGTAGGTTTGTCAGCACCACAGCACTCCAACTATTGAAAGTATAAAATTTTAAAACAATAGTTCTCAAACAATGTGCGTAAATGATATATCAGTAGGTAGGAATATGCTATAAATGGCACATAACTCACCTTTTTTTGAATGGTATCAAAAATCAAAGTTCTATTTGAATTATCTCCATATTCTTGCTCAACAGTCATCTTAATTGATGTATGAATTTGAGTTTCAAGGGACTGAGCATTTGCAGAAGCCCACATTGCTGCAGCCCATTCAACAACACAAACCATCAGTAAAAGAGAGAAGAACTGCAATAAAAAACATCAGAATTAAAAAAATATAATCACATGAAACTATTTATTGAGAACCAGATATTTCAGTACTACAATACTTACAGTGAGTAGCAGGCACTGGCTATTGTTTATCGTTCCATATATTCCAATGAAAGCTACTAGAACCAATACAATTGATGCGATCAGAATTATTGCTACAGAAACAATGAAATTTGTTCTATCTTGTGGTAGGAAAAACTCGGAATTAGCAAGGAGCCAAAAGCAGAATACTGAAAATGCACATCCAAGCAATCCCCAAACCTGAAACAAATTTTCATCATTGTAATAATTCAACATTAAAGCTCAATCTCTGCAAAACATATAACTTCAATTGACCTAGCAAGAATTTACAGATCATTTTCGAAAATAATTTGATGACAAATAACAATATGTTAGCGCTTCATTCGAGATTATTTATAGATATTAACTATTATTCAAGTCATGTATTCAACTATGATATTGGAATACAAAATAAGCGCGATTATACAATCTACGGAGAATGTTGAATGAAATGTGATAGCTACATAAAATCAAATACAGTTTGATATATTTTTGTCCACAATATTATCGAAACTTGATTCAGAAAAATAACTTTAAGGACCCTAATGTTTGAACATTGTGTATTCGAAATTATACTCACTCCAAATAAAATATTGAAAACTATCAATAAGCATTTGACAAGGGCATTGCAAAAACCCATTTTCTACAATCGAACGCTACAGAAACTAATTGCCAACAAATTATTCCAATTATTTACGAATTTACCAGCGGATTATTAACCAATTTATCGTAAATAAAACCATAAAATATACACAAACGCTTCGTGTCAAATTTGACGTTTAAAGAAGTGCGCAACCAGAGATATATTCTATATCTCTGTGCGCAACCGTATCCGTCAAATTTCTGACATAATGTTCTATGGTTTGAAGCCAGAACACAGAATTAACGACAGTTTTGACAGATAATTGTCAAAACTATACTGTCAAACTGTACAATCTCCATCAAAATGAAAAATAAACATTAGCGTTATGAGACGGAAATAGGTGGTCGTAGCTATGTTATCAAAAATGGTGAATTCAAGCGTCTACGGAATTTTGTTGAATAAAATATTTTCGGGCAAATTCTTCTCATTTAGAACTCGCAATCTCCTTGTCAGACAGAGTTGTGTATTCTAAAGAACAAATCTTTTTTTGCTTGAAGCTACAGAACTTTGAAAATTTCGAAAGGCTTTTTCAAGGAAGAAAGCTCATGCACGATGGACCAAGAACAAGATGAGGAATATATAGACAAATCGTCTGAAGTGGGTAAACTCATTATCAGAATTAATCAATTGGAAAGAAGACCTTGCTTAGATAATTCCCTTGGAGAGGTATTACCTGAATAGTTGATAATATCAACATATCCATCAAATATTTTTTAGATATTGGAATCATTCCTACAATCACTCGTTAGGTCAGAAGATTTCTTGAGAAATGGTATATTCAGAATCAATTTTGCTGAATCGGCCCTACTTCTGCAAAGTTCTGCTTCAATATATAGTAGAAAAGTAGATCTTCTATGGGATATGATAAATGAATGTCAGAAGCGCTTGGTATCATTCAAAACGTAAGTTTTGAAAAAGATTTTGCAAGGCAGTATTGTTTAAATTGAATTTAAAGGGTTGTTTACTATGGCTCATTCATTGTTGGCATTTGCATTTTAAATATATCTTTAGGCTTGTAGTCCTTGTTTATATATTAAATACTTCAAACATTTTTCTGCACATGTTCAATCTCTCCACTATCATTACAAAAGCAAAAATTATAATAAAAAATAGTCAATTTTCACATGCATTGAGATTTGAAAGCTACATTGATTTAAGGAAAAAACATTGCAAAAATTTTGCAAGCCTCTCTTGAGCTTGAAGTTATTCAAAATAAAACATAATCCTCATTTTGTAGAGAAGAGAATGAAAAGGAACTCAAAAGAATAGAAGAAAGAGAGGCAAAATATAAGAGAAGAAGGAGACAGTTAGATATATCCAGAAATAAGGATGTACATGTTGAGAAATCAAAATCTTTTCACATAGATTGGGAGGAAGTGAATGATTTTCAGCACTTGCACTTGGAGAAAGATTCCAAATTATATTCAGAATGGTTCAAAAAAATGGTTTTCAAGTGGGACTCGCAACCTACACCAAAAAGCAACAGAAGTCTTGCTGATAAACAAGTACAGTTTCGAAGCCTTGAAAATGCTATCTTTGATCAAGACCAGGATGATGAATTCGTTGTTCACACTTCGAAATTGGAATCAGTAATTGCATTAGAAGAATTGCTCCTGCCTAAACCGACATTCACTGATTTTTCATATAAACTGTATAGTGAATTATACTTGATACCCAAGTTCCTTCAGGAAAATCAACTCAGTTATAAAGATCTTGAAATGCATTCAATAGAAGTGGAAAAATACTTAGAGAAGTACAAGGATCAACATTTTTCAGAACGCATATATGATGAGAGTTACGACAACAATTTCATAATCGACAAAAACAGTCCACAAAAATTGAGGAGAATAAGTGTATCTTCTACAAGTGTTTCTAAACTCCCAGATTTTGATAATATAGATAATATTCAAGTGAAAAAATGCCAGGTAAATTTGTTGAGATTGTCGGTTGTTGACTTGAGTAGATTGTCTGCATCTGTTGATGAACTAAAAAGGTACTGCAGTGAGGGAGAATGTTTTAAATTGCAAAATTTTCAGGAGAACTTCTCAACCGATAGTTCTACTGATTCATCACCTCATGTAACGGGAGAGGTAAATGTAGAAACTAACATTTTTTCTGCAGATAGATCATCAGAATCTTTAGACTGTGAAAATGATAATACATCATATGAAAATGTGGCTTCGTCTTCACATAATGTTCCAACTGATCAGATAACAGAGCAGATACCAATTGACAAATCGGCAGATACATCCTTGAAGTCCGTGGCTAGTGATTCTGATGTATTGGATGAAACTAGAAAAATTGTGAATAGGACTAAATCTGTGGCAATTAAAACCAGGAGAACAAGGGAAAAAATAGAACACTATGAGGTGAGTTTTTCTCGTTTCCTTGCAGAATAACATAACTCTATATTACTAATCTACAAAATTAATCATGGGACAAAAGCTGTCAAGTTAACTTCAAAATATTTGTTGGAACATGAAAAGTCATCAGAAGAAACCATAGAATTCACAGGTTTTTCCTAACTTCACTTTTTATGACTATTGTCGATGATAATTGATTATACTTTCAAAAGGATGTAAAGATAAGACTGTCTCTAAAAGAAATATCTAGCGATAGAGTAGATCTACTGGCTTACTAGTTCATAAAAGAAGCTTAGGACCTACATTTATCATGGCCTTCTACCTAGAGTACGACTTTTAATTTAGTTTGGATCATGATTTTTCATGCAATCAATTCTTATTGTATTTTTCAGATTCCAGAGAAGAGAAGAAGATTATCCAAAGCAGCCCTTAAAAAATTGGCAACTGGTATTACCGTTGATTTGGAAAAGTTCAACTCGTTCTTTGCAAATCATTATCAACCTGAAGAAGGAGAAGGTTGGTATTTTACATTGAAAAGCCTGTTAGCCACCTGTTCAAAGCTTCAAATAGTCATTGAAATGACTAATGCATTGAATCAATTTTATAATGAAGAACTTGTTCTTTGCTTTCAGGTCAAGTGGAAATACAAGAGTTCTCTTTCGACGATCCAATTGATTCCAGCAGTAGAATAGGCATGGATGATGAGCCTCTATCACAACTTTCCGACCATCCGATACTTTCCACGCAGGACAGTGGTTATGAATCTCATTTTCAAGACAATGATACAAGCATTGATAATTTTATTTCACCTACATGTGAATTAGATAAGGTTTTAACAGAGGCGCCTTTAACACAAGAAGCATCTATATCAGAAGATTGCCCAATGATGCCAAACGAACCCCCAAGAGAAAAAACAGCCATATCAGAAGATTGTACAGATAATGAAGAGGTACCTTTGTATCAAAGGGTGTATGAATGGAAGCAATACATGTCCGACAAGTTCAAAAACTTGAAAACCGCAGATTTCAATATTCATGAGTATGGTTCAAATATCATGGAGAACTTCGAAGAAGGTCGTCCACAGAAGTTCAGTAATATAGTTAGAGGAAAATCGGCAGCGGAAGTCACCCGATATTTTATTTCTGCCTTGCAGCTGGCCAACACCAGTAACGTGGAGATCCAAGGTGTACAAAGTGGTAAACTATCGAATGAGACATTCGAATTGAAGTTGATCAGCAAGGAACGATACTATGATCGTTTGAAAGATTACATGGCTCCGTCTGAACAAGACTATCATAAGCGATTGAGCACCGCACACAGAATAAGTAAAAAACGTTCAGTTCCCGGTTTCGGCAAATCCAGTGAACCTAAATATAGTAAACTTAAGTAGAGTTAATTTATATTTTTCAAATTGAAGAGGGAATTATTTTTATTACTGTTGATGTTTTCAAAGTTTGCATTTAGTTTATATGTCTTAAGTGAAAAATAAAAGCAGTGAGTAGTGAACCAGATGAAAATGTAGAAAAAGGACACAATATTCATTGTTGTGTCCCTTTTCTTTCTCGAAGCTCGGCTTCTCTTCATGCTCAGTATTTAAAGAACTTGTTTGACATTTTTTTTCAAAATCAATGGAATGTTGATGTTAGGCTTGTTTGTTTCTTCGTTTTAACATCCATTAATATAGGTTACCTAACGTGGAGATGAATTCAGGTGATGATAACTAGTTGTTTTAATATTGAGCTATATGGGTTGAAAATTGTTTGATCCACTTCTCTTTGATTGTAATGTTCTACTTATGGACTTTATAATTTTTTCAGAATTTGTATTCTATCAGTGTTTTTATTCGATATTTTCTAAGGTAAATTGAGATTAAATGGATGACCTAATAGATACTGTCTCCAAGGAAATATTGAGTAAAGTTTCAGATAGTGGTTAATCTTTTTTAGTCCAAGATGCACTGTGATAAGTAAAATGTATTTCCAGAGAAATCAATAAAGTTGTCTCTGGTATTTCTAAAGTACAAGATTAGAGGTGATGCCCAGATATTTTATAACTTCCAAATTTCCGAGAACTCTTACCCAGTGTTTAATTTGTTATTATCCGATGGAAATAGTATTAAACTTTATACTTCTAAGTTAAAACTCTTCACCCTATGGTTGAAAAGGGTTCATGATTGAATGTACGTTTATACTTCTAAGTTCAAAAATCTTCTGTAACTATTACTTTTAGTAATGTACACTTCAAATAACCCATAGTAGGTTTAATGAATCAACTGTTCTACTTTTATCTTCTCGTAAATGTAAAAATGTCCATAATACGAATGTAAATATGTTGATGGATATCATATTCGTTGTAGAATAATGATACCAAGATTCTAACAAAGATCATACATTGTCTAGGTAGTTGATTTTTGTAAGCAAAAGTTTTGTATTAAAATTTCCATGGTGAATTTTATAGTTTTCTTTAGAATTGCTTTTGGTTCGCGATTTCTTATTTTCTATTTTTCATGTCCTAATCATTTGTGTTCTAAAGGCCCATCACAGAACACAAATAATAGGCCCATTTTCATTATTGGCAGTGCCTGGTGACGGACATGGAAGTCCATGGGAGACCGTATTCGAGAGTCTACTCTGTAATATGTGGGGAGTCGTTAGACAACGGTTCTCGAATTCTATTGGATACGAATAATCACACAGTTTTTATAATTGGTTTATATATTTTTTCTGTGCTTGATTACTTTCCGCATGCGCTCATGCGGTATAACGACTGAGTTAACGACTTTCGAGAAATGCGCCCTTATATATGCAATTAATTAGAATTATCGGGTTCAATACAGTATAATATAGTGTTTTTTATCATTGTCGTTTAAAACGCCAGTCAATTTACAAAAGATGTACATATTTATTTCTTTTTATAAATCTAAATACAATTTGTTCATATTTTCAAACAGGATCTCCGATTGTCATCTGATGTCATAGAAATGATATTGAATAATTGTCAAATTAGAAACGTCAGAAATGAAATGGTGTTGTCCGTAATCGTTTGTGTTTTGTTGAAGTGAAAACCCGATATTTCGGAAGTTCCGATGAGATAATTACTTGGGATGCTTCTTTTTATTTCTAAAATATTCAGTTAGAATTGTTGTCATCGGAGAAGCTTCGTGAACACTTCATTTACATTCTTGCCCCCAAACGAACTTTGTTTCTTTCTAAGAATCATGATGGCTGAGTCAGATGCAACTGTAGAAGCTACTAGAAGATTGAATGTGAAGAAGCAAACTTTAGATGATGCTTACGCAGCACCTGCAAATTTTCTTGAGATTGATGTTCTGGATCCTGTTACAACAATTGGCGTTGGCAAGAAAAGATTTACAGATTATGAAGTCAAAATGAGAGTAAGTTTATCCACCCCCTTTATAATCCAATTAGCTAATATTTTCTCGGTTTCAGACCAACTTACCTGTATTCAAAATTAAGGAATCTAGTGTGAGAAGAAGATATAGTGATTTTGAGTGGCTAAGAAATGAATTAGAACGGGATAGCAAAATAGTAGTACCACCGTTACCTGGTAAAGCTTGGAAAAGGCAGTTGCCCTTCAGGGGAGACGATGGTATTTTTGAGGAAGACTTCATTGAAGAACGTAGGAAAGGATTGGAAGTTTTCATTAATAAGTGAGTAATTTTAATCACTAAAGATTTTTATTTTTGAATCTGTGCAAACATGTTTCATTATCATAAAATGAGATACATTTCTTTTTCAAATTTACAGGATTGCTGGACACCCACTTGCCCAAAATGAACGTTGTTTGCATATGTTCTTACAAGAACAACAAATTGACAAAAATTATGTCCCAGGTAAAATACGCAATACGTAAACCTAACTGATATTAACTTGAACAACTTTGTTTTTCCTTATTTTACTTTTAAATGCATAAGTACTGATTTGAAAGTAATAGGTTATCAAATATTTGCAAAATCTCTGTTGGCAATTATAAGTAATAACTGAATTGATGTGTCCATTTTTCATGACCATGAAAAAGAGTTATGATTTTTATATACTGTTTTTATGTAAGGGAGGTCATTGAGATTTGGATATTTAGGTATAAAAACATTTATTGAAGGAATTATTTGCACGACACTCATTAATCTTGAAGAAGTTTTGCTCATAAAATCATTTAGTTTCTTATTTTTATCTACTGAGTATTTGCTCCATTTCGTTTTTTATCTATTTCACATAATGGGCAAAAGTTTGAAATTTGTTGCAATTTATTAGGCAAAATTTACAGAGGTTCTATATTTATACAAATTGCCTTTGAATCTCGATTGTTCACTAGAAAAGAAGGATATTTGAGAAAATTATTTCTTACACATTTAATATGTCAAACATACTTGTTCAGAAAAATTTCTCCTAGTATAGCAACAAAAAATTATTTTTGGGATATATTCTATTCCTTGCTTTATTATAATAATAATTGTAAAGTATATTTAAGGTATTATAGATCCAGAATTCATGTTTTACTGCTCTAATAAATTTATTTATATCACACTTCTCTTTCTGCTCCATGTAAATAAAAATGTCCACCTTTAAACCTCGGGTAGAACATATATCTGCCACCATATAAATAATGTTCCTTCAAGCTGTAAGAAGACAGTGGAACAGTATTTCGGAGGATGGAATTAAAAACAATTCAACTAGTTAACCATTTTCCTTAATTTTTCTTTGCCTAGACTGGATAATATCTTGCCAAGCAGATTGCAATAACCTGAAAATGAGAAAAATAATGAAAGGTGTCACTAATAGGATCTTAACTTCAAAAGTTCTGAGGAATTGTTAAAACTGTTGGTTAGCATGGGTCAGACCAACTTTTATACACATACTGGTTCTAAGAAACGCTTTTCCTGCCCTACAGTAATATGATAATCTATGGTAACCAACAATTTCAATAATTCGTTAGAGTGTTGAAGCAAAGATCCTCTTAACACACTTTTATGAGTCCTTTTTACTGAAAATTCGAAATTGTTTGCTACAAACAAAAAGCAAAATCCTAGAATCACCTGCATTCTGTGTTCAGTTCATAAGTGTTAGGCAAAATGGTTTTGAGCATTTCTGTTGCTGGTACAACAATTACAGAAATGAATTGTATCTGATCTTCTGGAACCAAGTTCTCCTTATCTCTGTCCATCATTGATAAGGGTATAATACCCATTTTTTTCTCTTGATCTCCTTGGTCGTAAAACTCCCCTGTCAAAGTCTCAGTGATAAGGAACGTCTAAACAGAACTTATTTTGTCCCTCGGAAAACTTACGATAAACGTTTTCGGTAATCCGTTTTGCCACAGAAAAGGGTTTACATTGACCTGACAAATCGCACACGGTCATCATCAGTCCCTTCAATAGACTTTTATGGATCGTATTCGTAATTTCGTAAGAGTGATCGTTTATGGTAGTGAACAGAATTTTTCTGTTCTTGAAATGCTGCTGAAGATCAGTTGAAAGAATGGCTTCCTTGATCTCTTCAAGAAACGATTTGTTGTTTCTCTTATTGTGCTGGAATATGTCGTATTTCTGAAAACATTATTTCATAGATATCATATTTTATTGACTAGAAAGTATTAGTATATTATCTTGGTAAGTATGAACTATTGACTTACAATATC